>NC_083580.1:75630110-75930110 GCF_027579695.1 Neoarius graeffei
CAATCAGCGCGTATGATTTTCTATAAATCACATGCGTATTTATACAAATTAATTAACAGTGCTACGTGCCTCGTCGGCTATCAGCTCATGTACGAGTCAATTTTGTGGAATAACCGTTAAATATTAAGTGTATTGGTGTGCATGTTCAGGACACGGTGCAAGACATCCACATTGAGTTGAATCAAGATTGCTCGAAGACAATCTGAGTTATGGCCAACTTCCTGCTAAGACCCGCCCTTTGCAAAGTTTTTTTATTGATAGCAGCCGTGTTTTTTGACCAATCTTATCCATTTATAATATACTTGTGTATCTCATTCCTGCAAGACAATATACAGAATTTGGTGTCGGACTTGCACTGTCAGGGCGTGACCTTTCCAAAATTGGGTTTCTGGGCCTCAATTATAGCGCCACCATCTGGTGTATTGGAGTCATGTTTATTGGGAAGCACTTCTGCATCATTTTCCAGTTATTGGGCCAAGTTTCTTGTTTCTAGCTCATTCCAGCTCACAACAATCTGAGCTGCAGCAGCGGCAGATGATTACAAGTAATAATAAACAATAGTGTTCTAGCCCTTTGGGATTAGAACCTTAAAAACACGACTGTCTAAATTATTTTGTGCAGTTTGCTTACATTATTGAACATGTGGACAAACTACTGAACATCATGGATGATGCCAGTCACCCTTTGCACACCGTCATCAGCAACCAGAGGAGCCTGTTCAGTGACAGAATGCTCCTTCCCAAGTGCAGGACGAACAGACTCAAAAACTCCTTTGTCCCTCACGCCATCAGACTGTACAA
Organism: Neoarius graeffei; assembly: GCF_027579695.1. Lineage (NCBI taxonomy): Eukaryota > Metazoa > Chordata > Actinopteri > Siluriformes > Ariidae > Neoarius > Neoarius graeffei. Next base: position 75,630,911 of record NC_083580.1, read on the forward strand.
CTCCTCTCTGGGGGGGAGGAGGGGTAACAGGAGGACAGAGGACAGGAAGGAGCAGTAGCCTAGCCTGACAAAAAGCAATACTGGACAATGTGCAATATAAAGTGCAATATCTCTCCTACTGGACTTTTTTTTTTCTCCCCATATCTTATTCTTTTTTATATTTTTTTAAAGATTTTTTTTGGGCTTTTTTCACCTTTATTGGATAGGACAGTATAGAGACAGGACAGGAAATGAGTGGGAGAGAGAGACGGGGAGGGATCGGGAAATGACCTCGAGTTGGAATCGAACCCAGGTCCCCGGATTTATGGTATGGCGCCTTAGCCACCTGAGCCATGACGCCCCCTTCTTTTTTATATTTGTATAAGTAAAAATGTCATTTAATTTATCTAGAAGTTTTCTCTATTTTCTATTCTCTGTTTATCTGTAATGATGCTGCTGGAATTTTAATTTCCCTGAGGGAACCCTCCCAAAGGGATCAATAAAGTTCTATCTAATCTAATCTAATCTAATGTGTTGTTTATCATTTGCACTGCACACCACATCTCGAGCTAAATGAGCACCTATGGGAGATTTCGGAGTGTTAGGTGAACAGCACTCTCTACCATTATTATCCTCATCATCAAAACACCACCTGAGCGAATTTCCTTCAGAAGAATGCTGTTTATCCATCCAACACAATTCCAGACCCAATGTAGATTAAAACTGGTCCATACACCTTACTAAGACTTTCAAGGTCAGTGCTTTAAAGCGAGCCAGCCTTTCAATTTCATAAAATCGGTGAAATTTAGTTCCACTGAAATGTGGTGATTGTGATAGATGTTTATTTCTGTAATATCTCACAAAATATCAGGCCATTCTGTGGCTGGGAAGTTACTTAATTTGAGGGGATTAAAGCAAATAATGTGCATGAAATCGCTTGCTTGGCGCAGTCAAGCAGACAGAGGAAGTCCGTGTGTGTGTGTGTGCATGCGCAGGTTTACCTTTGAGCGTGCACTGACAGTTCCATCATTCTGTCGCTAAACGAACAGCTGATCACACCGAGGTGCTCGCTGAGCGCCGATATTTATTAGTTTGATATTTCCTGCGTTTCCTTTCCTTCGTATATAACATGACGTCTTTTCTTCTCGCTTTCCGTTACAGTAGTCGGTCTTTCACGTTTCATTTGTGCACACTGATCCATCCTGGTGCCCTGTGTCTGGCTGGAGTCTCATCACATCGCTCCTGTAGAGGACGGCCCCATATGGACAGTTGAAAGTCACACTTGGAGGACGCTCTGGACACTTAAGGCCAATTTATGCTGACAACCCAGTCCTCGCAGATAGCGTCGCAGACAGTGTCTGCGTAGCCCCCCCCACCTTCGCAGATGCTCTGCGCGCACCTCCCAAAAATTGTGACCACCGCAGAAGCATCGCAGACAGCGCCGCAGACAAGAGGGCTCTGATTGGTCCACTCTACATCCGCTGTACACGCACTTCCGCTTCCCTACTTTCCCGGTTTGGTTTGTTTTCACGACCGGCATTTTTAAAAACACGAGCGAAGATGGAGCAGCATGAAGAGCGGTTGATTGAGGAAGTACGTACATCTATACGACTCCAGTTCTAGTCATTATTTAAAAAAAAAAGTTCTAGTCATTATAAGTAACTGGAGGATAAACACTCCACTAACCACACCCACCAACTACTCCTAGCGACTTCGTGCCCCCTTGCGTTGTGCCGGTGAATAACATCGCGCACGCCTATTACTCCCCGCTCAACGATAAATTACAACTGTCTGCGAAAAGCTATCTGCGAAAGCCTTGACGCAAGAGCATGCAGAGGCCTTTACAGTAATGCTTTTATGGCTGAGGACTACAGTTGACTTGCTAACTTTAGGACTGCAGTTGTCATGAACAGTTTTGCACTCAAGTTTCCATCAATGAAGAGTTTAACATCAACGAAACAAACTTCATGTTAAAATTGTTAAAAATGTTATAATCACGTTGTCCGTTATCACCCAAATGAGGATGGGTTCCCTTTTGAGTCTGGTTCCTCTCGAGGTTTCTTCCTCATGTCATCTGAGGGAGTTTTTCCCTCTCCACAGTCACCTCAGGCTTGCTCATTGGGGATAGATTAGGGATGAAATCAGCTCATGTTTAAAGTCATTTGCGACAATGTCTATTGTTAAAAGCGCTATAAAAATAAACTTGACTTGACTCACGTCCTCCATTTTTCTCTCCTGTTTCAAATTTGTATCCTACAATGCCTTGTGTGAACAGGGAAAGCCCACCACATGATGCATGACGTAGTCTCTTGAATTGGGTCATGGTAAAGCAGGAAAAAATAGCAAAGAATTTAGGGCCATGTGGCCCTAAATTCATCAATTGTTCTATTTTTTAAAAACTAATAAAATTGGAAGTCTGTGATTCGAATTCAGTCGCTTTCGGTCCACTAAACAAAAATAATTTGGCGTTGGGGAAAATTCTTTTTATGACCTACACTTGAAAAATCTGAAGGGCGGTCTACCTTTAATTTGTTCCCCATCTGTCCATTTGTTGTACAAATTCAACTCAATCTTAGAAACCCCTTTTTTGATAGTCAAATCTCTTCTGTTCTGTTGCTGCTTCTAAATAATCTCTCTCCCTTTCTCTTTTCTCTGTCTGCCTCAGACTTATCACCGTCTCTTCACGAGGTTCTCGTGCTTCAACCCCTTATCCTTAATCTGAGCAATTCTCCCAACCGCTGAGACAAATGGTCCCTGCTCTTCACCGTCTCTAAAGCCGCTAAATCACATAGCATGCGCATGTGTTTCCAGAAATGGCTCGTGAATTTTAAGACCCTTTCATATGTTTTCTTTTCTCTTCCTCTTTGTTGCATTCAGGAAGCAGCATTAAAGACTATGATTAGTATGATTATTAGTTGAGACTTTATGGCACAGATTGGGTTGTGAATCTCAGCTTCGTCTAAACTAAATGGAAATCTATGCAGCTGTGGAGAAGGACTACAGATGACTTTGGGATATTTACCGTGCTGACGCAGGTGTGTACGGTATGTGTGCATGAGAGAGAGAGAGAGAGAGAGAGAGAGAGAGACTGATTTGTGATGCAGGCAACGTGACTCTCTCCGACATCACAATACTCAAATGGTCTTCTTGCTATAAAAATTCAGATAGTTGTATACAGACACCATGCTGCTGTTCAGCTCCTGACCTTGGCAATGTCACAGAGGGAGCCTTAGGTTTCTTTTCCCTCCAAATAAACAGAGACAGTAAAGAGGAAGCGGGGGGAGGGGGAATAGAAGATTAGGCCGGTACCGTTGTTTGGTTTTTTTTTGAAACAACCTTGTTCGCATTTTGTTTTTCGGCATTACTGAAAACAGCCTTGAATAAAGCAACGCGCTTATTATATTTAGGAAAAGTAGCCCGTATTTAGGGCTCAGGTTTTGTGTAAATTTTAAAGGCAGTTTTCTTTCCTATTAACGCCAATTTGCAATTTTCCTGGTCAGAAATTAAAGGTCTGGGTGCGGCATTTAAAACACCCAGGGTTGTGAACTTTTCCGTCCAATATCGTGTTTCCATTTCCACCTCCCAGGCCCCTCTTTTTAGCACAATGAAATGCTAAAATGGTATTTTCCTGACATAAAGCAAAGGTTTTCAAATTCAACCCGGTTTTGCGAAAGTAGACTCTTCCTCCTTTTCCTCTATATGAGGCAAATCAGACGCTTGCTGGCTATGCTGTGAAAATTGTCTATGCAGACGCTCATCTAGGGCGGCACGGTGGTGTAGTGGTTAGCGCTGTCGCCTCACAGCAAGAAGGTCCGGGTTCGAGCCCCGTGGCCGGCGAGGGCCTTTCTGTGCGGAGTTTGCATGTTCTCCCCGTGTCCGCGTGGGTTTCCTCCGGGTGCTCCGGTTTCCCCCACAGTCCAAAGACATGCAGGTTAGGTTAACTGGTGACTCTAAATTGACCGTAGGTGTGAATGTGAGTGTGAATGGTTGTCTGTGTCTATGTGTCAGCCCTGTGATGACCTGGCGACTTGTCCAGGGTGTACCCCGCCTTTCGCCCGTAGTCAGCTGGGATAGGCTCCAGCTTGCCTGCGACCCTGTAGAACAGGATAAAGTGACTAGAGATAATGAGATGAGACGCTCATCTAAGTTTCCAAACTTGTCAGTGCTTAACTCAAATTTTCTATCGTGAATGGTATCATTAAAAAGTTTATAATTTCTGCTTTCCAAAGAAATGTATCTGGTTAAGATAACAAATTGTTTACAACAAGAAAATCAACAAACAACCAAGTTTTGTTCCTCATGAGAACATCGACCCAAAACATCGATCAGAACTGGAATCGGATGAGAAATCAGAGAGGAGATACAATTCTCGTGAGAGGCCTGGAAAATTCGTTGATTTGGCCTAATTAGTAACTCGTTACCAACAAATTTGAGAAAACAACGATAGAGTTTTGTGCGGCGTGATGAGTTCTTTCAAACAAAACAATCGGAACGGAAATCCGTGGAGAACTGACGGAAGACACACGATTTAACTGAATTGTGGACGACAGATGGATGACAGACGCAACGCCATGGCAACAGCTCACGGCCTGATGAGCTAATAATGAAGTGATGCCTTGCATTGTTTGGAAGAAATATGTTCATTGCTCAAATACAGTCCCATAAACTTGTCGAATTAGTCCCAATATCCACTGAAGCTCTTCTGGTAGCTCGTAGTTACCCAGCACATCACATATCATATCATACTTTCCATGGCTGAATCTCAAAAGTTGTTCTATCCCTCGCAGTCAGGTCGCTAGTTCGACACTGCTCCTGTTCTATCCTTCGTAAGGAGCAAATTCAGTGATTAGAAAGCATTATGTGAAGATTGAGACCTACCTGGATCACGGGTAATAGATTTCCCTAAATATAGACAACAGTGTCGTGTACAACGTGTGTGTGTTTTTCTATGTGATCCTGAGAACACATTGCACAGAGTAATTGTGAGGTTGCATCATAAGTCCAGTAGAGAAAGAGTCGAGCAGAACAAAGACATTAATCAGGATGACTCTATCATGAGTGCGGTGGCTGGCTTTATTTCTAGCCAGTGAGATATTTCTGGAAGAAAGGTAACCTAATTTAGCATGAGTATTAAGTACTGGCACAAAAGGTGTGATGGGGGGTAATCTCCCGAGCCGTGGTGCACGTGATTTCCTCGGAAATGTCTGGCAAAACGGGAGATGAAGAGCCTCGTTAAGTTAGTGCTGTTTCTCCAGGGTAGACGTCTCGAAGAAATAGAAAGCAAGTCAAAATTTGGAGCAAACTAGCAGGAGCGTTTTGGTTTTTTTGGTTTTGTTTTGGCATAGATGAGTCTGTTTGTTTTGGTTTTTTCCAGAGTAAATACACTATATGGCCAAAAGTTTGTGGACACCCAATCATAACATAACATAACATTTCATATGTGCTTTCTGTGCATCGCATTCCAGATTTAGTCCTCTGTTCCTGATAGAATAAGCACCACTTTTCTCTTCTCAACTTTTCCAGGAAGGCTTTCTACTAGATTTAGGGGTGTGGCTGTGTGGATTGGTGTTCATTCAGCAACAAGAGCGCATTAGTGAGCTCAGGCACTGATGTCTGGAGTGCGATCGGTGTTCCAGTTCATCCCAAAAGTGTTCAGGACTCTTGAGATCTTCCAGTCCAACATCTTCATGGGGCATGCTTTATGCACAGGAGCACTGTCATGCTGGAACAAGTTTGAGCCTCTCGGTTCCAGTGAAGCGAAATACACTACCGTTCAAAAGTTTGGGGTCACTTTGAAATGTCCTTATTTTTGAAAGAAAAGCACTGTTCTTTTCAATGAAGATCACTTTAAACTAATCAGAAATACACTCTATACATTGCTAATGTGCTAAATGACTATTCTAGCTGCAAATGTCTGGTTTTTGGTGCAATATCTCCATAGGTGTATAGAGGCCCATTTCCAGCAACTCTCACTCCAGTGTTCTAATGGTACAATGTGTTTGCTCATTGCCTCAAAAGGCTAATGGATGATTAGAAAACCCTTGTACAATCATGTTAGCACAGCTGAAAACAGTTGAGCTCTTTAGAGAAGCTATAAAACTGACCTTCCTTTGAGCAGATTGAGTTTCTGGAGCATCACATTTGTGGGGTCGATTAAATGCTCAAAACGGCCAGAAAAAGGTCTTGACTATATTTTCTATTCATTTTACAACTTATGGTGGTAAATCAAAGTGTGACTTTTCATGGAAAACACAAAATTGTCTGGGTGACCCCAAACTTTTGAATGGTAGTGTAGTAATCCTACAGCGTACAAAGACTACATGGAGGTGTCCACATACTTTTGGCCATCCAGTGCATTAAAGTACTAAGCCAACAGCCTTTCGGTTTCATTTCACAAGTTTTGTCAGTTTGCGAAACAAACATTCATCCAACAACACTGATTGCCGTTGACGTGTGTAGTGACCTGTCTGAGGATGAAGGCCACGGCGTCGGTCGACTCCCAGTATGAAGCGTGGAACAGATGAGGCAGCGCGACAGTGGGGAAGGCTGTGAGCACGTCGGGGCAGTAAAGCACATAGTCTAGGCGCTTAACACCCCACCACCTGCTACACACTGAAACAAAAACAAAAAATAAATAAATAAAAAGAGTGAATATGAAGTCAGGGTAATGACTGAGCAAACACGTGAGCTGTATTTAGTATTAGTAGTAATATGATACTTAATATTAATATTTTTATTTACACACAGTAACACACACATGAGCTGAGTAAAAACAGCTAAAATATAAAAAAAAACTTCAATTAAAAGTGCTAATCTTTCCCTGAAATCTTAATCTTATCCATTAGTATTGTGGACACCAATATAATAATTTATTCTATCCACATTCACTGGATATGAGCAATCACGTGCTCTGATTGGCTACTCTACTATTAGGATATCAGCTCATATAGTAGAGGGGGAAAAAAATGGCAGTGCGTGTTGCTGAATCAACCGAGGACGAAATAAAAACTCTACTCGAAGACAAAACCCCGCAAAATTATCAAGTATTTAAAAGAATTAGAAATCGCTAAAAGAATGGGGTTTTTTTCCCCTTTAATATCTCCTGTTCCACACTCCAGCCCAGTAGGTGGTGATAATACACCTTCAAGTTGGTTTGCCAACCGCCCAAAAATCCTAAAGAAGAAAGGCCCCCCCCCCCCAAAAAGCAACAAAATATGGCATGAATGTATTTGATTAAGAACGCATCTTTTTGTATTTTTCAAGAATTATTATTACTGTAGCATTTTTCACAAATTGCTCGTCATTTCGCCGGTTTGTTTACATTCTAAGCGGAAATTTTGTCAGATGTTTGGTATAGAACTTTTATTTATCGAATTTGCAAAAAAAAAAATGCTCTGTTTCTCAAAATCCAGTGAATGTGGATAGAATAAAACAGTTATTCCACTCAATCTCATCGTACATGGATTATAGCCGACTCGGTGCTACGCAACTCATCAGCCATCAGATCATATACGACTTGATTTCATGGAATAACTGTTAAATATTTTGGGGGCGGGGCAGGGGGATACTGTCATTTTTAATTTTATACTTCATCACTTACGAACAATCAAACATTTTCGATTTTTTTCATGTTAAGTTAAACTTTTGATTAAATGCTCTCTAGAATATTAGGTCTTGCTCTGTATGAGCAGCTGTAAACATGGTTCATCTGGAAACCATTGCCTAAAGGTTAGAGAAGCAGCTTTGAGACCAAAAGGTCACTGGTTTGATTCCCTGGACCAGCAGGAATGGCTGAAGTGCCCTTGAGCAAGGCACCTAACCCCCAACTGCTCCTCAGGCTGCTCTGGGTATGTTGTATGTCGCTCTGGATAAGAGCGTCTGCTAAATGCCATGAATGTAATATAATGTAATTTTGTGCGTCTGCATGCTCTGTCCTTGGTTGAGAATTTTGTACAAAGGTCAAGTGGGAATGGGATTTTCCAAAATGGTCAGATGTCCACAAACTTTTGACCATATACTGTATTACCTTGTTAAATCTACAACACTGATTGATTAAATGCACATCATTCATATTTAGAGTCATATTTCAGATAGACTGCTGCAAAGAAAACACGAACATGCAGGCGTTTGTGTTTTTTCCCACTTTGTCGCAAAATAATGACGTAATTCCGAGTTCCGAGTTAAATCAAACACAGCATGTCGCACTTCTCCTTTTGGTGGATGTTAAACTGCATGTTCAAACATTTATTTTCAACACTAAGACCTTTACGAAGAGATGCAATGTTGTTGGTTTAACCCTTTGGTGACTGACCCCTTGAAAATGGTTCCTCCAGGAATGATGACGTTTCAGTTGTCAAGACAACGGAAAAACTAAAATACAAAAACAGAAAGATACGTCACAATGCTCTTGTGCACAAAACAAAATGCTCTTGTATTTGTATTTGTATTTTAGTTTTTCCGTTGTCTTGACAACTGAAATGTCATGGTTCCTGGAGGAACCATTTTCAAGGGGTCAGTCACCAAAGGGTTTTAACAGCATTTTTATACACAAACGTAAAGAAAACAAAGAATATGAAGTCGTAAGCTAGTGGACAGTACGACTGAGAGGAGTGTAACGGCTGAAGGTGTGGACTCACGCTGTGAGATGGTCAGGTCTGTCTGACTGTCCTTGGCCTCGGTGTTGGAAGATGTTCCATCATTCGCTGTCTTGCAGCATGCAGACTGAACGATTTCGCCACTTCCTTCTGATGGCTGTTTAACCGCAGTGTCAGCTAAGGGGCGAGGAAAAAGGAATAAACCGTGGAAAGGAAAATCCTGGCAGCACTTATTGCTTACAGTTTAAAGAGAAGCTCGTGTGTTCGATGGCTTCCGGGATTAAACACTACGCCGTGATTAATACTTCACGTTATTCAAAGGGATTGAAATGGGAAATATTTCTACCACTAAACCTGGTGTGAGAGTGAAAGAGAAAGGGTCTCGCTTCACTCGACTAGTATGCAAGAACATTTGCACTTTAACTTCCATGTGAAGCTGCCTGTGACCTCAGCATAGCTGCGCGAGCCTAATATGGGAACATTTTCTGGCTGAGAGCGCTGCTGGCACATACACCAGAATACTGAGCCTCGTGCGCACACACACACAGAGAGAGAGAGAGAGAGAAAGAAAGCCTGGGGGTGACTCACTGCAGTGAGCTCAGCGCTGTCATTCCTACATTCTAACATAATTAACTTTCCTTTCACTAGATCAAAACACATCCCCTAAACTTTTTCTCTTTTTTTTGTCACTTGATGAACGAAAATGTCATTTATGAAATGCTTTATTTCCACATTTACAAAACAATGCACCGATTTTCTAATCAAGTAAAAACGAACGATTATTACGTGTAATTTCCAACAGACATTACTGCAGTCTGAAATGTGTGTAATGCTTTATAAAACCGAATAAAATAAGCCAGTAGCCGGGGTGAGGGTTCTTTTGCAGTTTTCTTCACACACATGGACGACCAGGCTGTGCTGTCTGCCCTCTTCTGCATACACGAGCTCACAGATGCTCACGATTGGCTCCTGTCACTGTGATTGACAGGCGAGACACAGGGAATACCAGTGATGGGAATAACAGCGTTAGAAATAAACGGCGTTACTAACGGCGTTACTTTTTTTAGTAACGAGTAATCTAACTAATTACTTTTTACATCGTTATAACGCCGTTCCCGTTACTTACAATAAAATACTATGCGTTACTTTATTAAAGCTGTTCTCATCTGGCACGCTGCTCGTTCAGCCTTTCTTTCCTCTGCTTTAGTGTGGGGCGGGGAGATGCGAGACAACGGCATAGTAAGCCAATCAGAGTAGATTTGGACAGCATACGTAGGTAGGCTCCGCCTACTGCACTACTGCGCACACTTTCAATCAGAAGAGACAGCGATGGCGAGCGGTCAGCCCAACACTGCGCTTTCACATTGGAAATACAGCCATTACTTTTCATTACTTGAAATAAAAGGCAAAAATGTCTACGTGCAATGCACATTATGTTGAGGAACAAAGCGTTTGTCCTCGTCAGTGGCCAGTAATTAGTAACAATTTTAATAACTACAAAAATATATTAAATTTGATAGATGTCTTCTCACATTGTCCCACAAAAATATTAATATAGTGTAGATAACGTTACTAATTGGTTCTGTTAAGTGTCCATTTCAGTCATTAAACACATTTAACATTCACTTTTATTATGATTACACTAATTGAATTTGTTTTTTTTTTTTTTTGGGGGGGGGGGACACAAAATGTAACGGAATAATTACTTTCCCTGGCAATTAGTGACTTTTATGACAAAGTAACTCCGTTACTAACTCAGTTACTTTTTGGGAAAAGTAACTAGTAACTATAACTAATTACTTTTTGAAAGTAGCGTGCCCAACACTGGGGAATACACGCAGTTGCTACATAATCCTCTTCAGTCTTCTTTTCCTACAAGTTACGACACGGAAAAATCCCAAAGCTGGGGGTTCCCATGTTAGAAGTCCTGTATTTCGGAAACCGCTTGCTCCACGGCCGGTCTATCAACCTTATTCTGATCATGAATCAATAAAGGTTACTCGGCCCAACTGGTTATTCAATTCAAGTCGATAATATTGATCCAAGCGTTCGATTTTTTTTTCAGCTAAGAAGAAAACTTCCAATCTACTTCGCCAGTGCGGCCATTTTGGAAATCACATTGAATTTGTCTGCAAGAAACCACGCACCAATGTTTTGAATGTGAACTGGGGAACTAGCCATGGCCTAATGGTTAGAGAAGCAGCTTTGGGACTCTCCGGTTGAGAGCACGCTGTGCACGTTTTGGCTGTCGCTTCTCACCAGAGCTTTTCATTTTTCTTCTTTTTTGTGTTTGTGTAGTTTGATGTTTGTTTTTTGTTTGAGTGTTTTGTCTGCCAGTTGTGCTGTAGCTCCGGACCCAGTTTTGGTGTTGGTTTCCTTCAGGCCTTGGTCTGCCGTGGGTGATGCCTGTGCTCCTCGCTATGGACTGCAGTGAGCTCGTTGCTCTTTTTAACATCAGGGTTGTCCAGCGCTCTGTGTGGCGGTGCGTCTGTGCTTGGTGAAGCATTCCGAGCGACGTTGCCTGGCAGCATTGCTGTGGCTGTGCAGGTGGTGTGGGATTTATCTTCGTGCGCCTGGTGGGACTGTGGTAGCAACGCCATTGGAATTTCATCCTGACCCTCTTTTGGTGGACTCTCTCTCTGTCTTTTTTTTTCTTTCCCTAATTGTAAAGCGATCTCGGGTGTGAGAAAAGCACTATATAAATTGAAACTATTATTATTATTATTGTTATTAAAAGGTCACTGGTTCAATTCCCTGGACCAGCAGGAATGGCTGAAGTGCCCTTGAGCAAGGCACCTAACCCCCAACTGCTCCTCAGGCTGCTCTGAGTATGTTGTACATCGCTCTAGATAAGAGCATCTGCTAAATGCCATGAAATGTAATGTAACTGTCAAAACGAGTAACAAAAACAGGACTAAAGGCTCACAACACACCATGTCATGGTATGGAAGGGTCGGAAATTAAACAAGTCGTACACAAAGTCTAAATTTATGATCCACTATGTGGCTTCAAATCATTATTCTCAGGTTTATTTGGGCTCTGATTGGGGGATACCGATGGGTAAAAGAGCACGGCGCGTAAAGTTCACGAACACCGTTTGAGCTATGGCCAATCAGCTCGCAGGAATTTTCAATCATGTGATTTTCAATCATGGCAGTGCCAGCGGAGTAGATGAACCTTTCGGGTCGATTCAGAAACTCGGCAGCAGGGGACACTAATATTGATTTGAAGTTGCTGAAATGTTGATTTGGGAAACCTTTATTGTTTTGTGATCAAACGGAGACCGACAGAGTGTATGTGGAGGGGACCGTTCACGAATGACAGTTTTGGGGATTTTTCCATGTCAGAACTTGTAGGAAAAGAAGACCGAGGAGGATTGTGTATTAGGGCATGTAGCGACTGTGGGTGTACACCCCTCCCCACCCCTCCCATCCCATCCAGACAGCACGGTCAGTTTTGCCTTCTTGGGCTGCATTCAAAACAGAAGATTGCTGCCTTGTTGTCCTGACTTTCAAGTGAAGGCATCTTCATTTCGAACGACCTTTTAGGATAGCATTTACAGTAACCTGTGACGTCGGACTAACTAGCTAACGTTAGTTAGATGGCGAACACATGCCTCAAAAATCATGCAGAACAAATTTAGGTTATAGTCACCGAGTTATAAGATTGTGCAGTACAATGTTTATTTCTTGGTAACTTTTCGAAAAAATCTAAGCCTAAAAAGCCTAAAAATAAATAAAATAAAAATCACATTTGTACTGTATACAAATTCACTTTTCCATGAAGGTGTCGTTCTACCATCTTTTTTACTTTGCCTGAAGAAGCTAGCTGCTACATAGATTTATTTAGTAACAGGCAGCATCGAGGAAACATTGATGATGCCTTCAGTAAAGAACATGGGGCAGTATGAAGGCGTCTTATGTTCAAGAAAGGAAACAAGAGTTTGATCAGGTTCAAACAGTCCTTGATGCCTGGCTGTCATATTAAAGCTAGACGGCCTTTCGATTTCATAAAATCGGTGAAATTTAGTTCCCTCTGAAATGTGGTCATTGTGATACATGTTTATTTCTGTAATATATCACAAAATATCAGGCCATTCTGTGGCTGGGAAGTTATTTAATTTGAGGGGATTAAAGCAAATAATGTGCATAAAATCGCTCGCTTCGCGCAGTCAAGCAGACAGAGGAAGTCTGTGTGTGTGCATGCGCAGGTTTACCTTTGAGCGTGCACTGACAGTTCCATCATTCTGTCGCTAAACGAACAGCTGATCACACCGAGGTGCTCGCTGAGCGCCGATATTTATTAGTTTGATATTTCCTGCGTTTCCTTTCCTTCGTATATAACAACGTCTTTTCTTCTCGCTTTCTTTCTGTTACTGTAGTCGCTCTTTCATGTTTCATTCGCACACTCACGTCCTCCATTTTTCTCTCCTGTTTCAAATTTGTTTCCCACAATGCCTTGCGTGAACAGGGAAAACCCACCACGTCATGCATGACATCTCATCTCATCATCTCTAGCCGCTTTATCCTGTTCTACAGGGTCGCAGGCAAGCTGGAGCCTATCCCAGCTGACTACGGGCGAAAGGCGGGGTACACCCTGGACAAGTCGCCAGGTCATCACAGGGCTGACACATAGACACAGACAACCATTCACACTCACATTCACACCTACGGTCAATTTAGAGTCACCAGTTAACTTAACCTGCATGTCTTTGGACTGTGGGGGAAACCGGAGCACCCGGAGGAAACCCACGCGGACACGGGGAGAACATGCAAACTCCACACAGAAAGGCCCTCGTCGGCCACGGGGCTCGAACCCAGACCTTCTTGCTGTGAGGCGACAGCGCTAACCACTACACCACCGCGCCACCCATGCATGACATCGTATCTTGAATTGGGTTGTGGTGAAGCAGGAAAAAAGAGTGGAGAATTTAGGGCCATGTGGCTCTAAATTCATTAATTGTTCTATTTTTTTTTAACAAATAAAATTAGAAGTCTGTGATTCGAATTCAGTAGCTTTCGGTCCACTGAACAAAAGAACAACAACTACTTTATTCATCGCACACTTGTGAAATTCCTTCTCTGCATTTAACCCATCTGAAGCAGTGAACACACACATATATGAGCAATGAGCGCACGCACACATACCCAGAGCAGTGGGCAGCCATGCTAACAGCACCCGGGGAGCAGTTGGGAGTTCGGTGCCTCGCTCAAGGGCACCTCAGCCCAAAGCCGTCCCATATTAACCTAACCACATGTCTTTGGGGGAAACCGGAGCACCCGGCAGAAACCCACGCAGACACGGGGAGAACATGCAAACTCCACACAGAAAGGACATCGCCGGCTGCTGGGCTCGAACCCAGAACCTTCTTGCTGTGAGGCGACCGTGCTAACCACTACACCACCGTGCTGCTCTGTGGAAAAATAATTGGGTGTCGGGGAAAATTCTTTTCATGACCTGCACTTGAAAAATCTGAAAGGCAGTCTATCTTTAAACACACTCCTGAGAAGAATTCCCCTGACTCAAAAGCAGCCTTGGACTCCTGGCCAACAGGAAGAACACTGTGCCACTCGGAATCCTGACTTCTTCCAACTTTCTTTCTCTAGTCTGCAAGTTACTTTTATTCATTCCAAATCATTTTCCGTTTACAGTGAAGATGTACTGAATATGGGAAATAATTAAAAAAACAAAAAAAGATCTGCCAAAAGAGCGAGATTACATCATGCTTTGAATAAGTAAAAATATCTATAAATAGGGGCGGCATGGTGGTGTAGTGGTTAGCACTGACGTCTCACAGCAAGAAGGTTCTGGGTTTGAGCCCAGCGGCCAACGAGGGCCTTTCTGTGCGGAGTTTGCATGTTCTCCCCGTGTCCGCGTGGGTTTCCTCCGGGTGCTCCGGTTTCCCCCACAGTCCAAAGACATGCAGGTTAGGCTAACTGTTGGCTCTAAATTGACCGTAGGTGTGAATGTGAATGGTTGTTTGTCTCGATGTGTCAGCCCTGTGATGATGTGGCGACTTGTCCAGGGTGTACTCCGCCTCTCACCTACAGTCAGCTGGGATAGGCTCCAGCTTGCCCGCGACTCTGCACAGGATAAGCAGCTACAGATAATGGATGGATGGATCTATAAATAGGTTTAATAACTAGAAGGACACTCGGTAAAGTGCATATCTCCACCAAGCCACATGTTATCAGCATCAAACTCATATCCCTGGAACCTGGGATAATACTCAAGCTGTCCACCAAATTTCATTCAAATCCGTTCATTACTTTTTGAGTTATGTTGGAAAAAGACAAAAAAAAATCCTGGATCCACATACATATCTGCATTCCTTGGCCCATGGCTCACCTTTCCTCCAAATTTCATCCAAATCCGTTCCCTACTTTTGGAGTTATGTTGGGAACAAACAAACAAACGAAGGCGAAAACAAACTCCTCCAGCAAAGCTGGCGGAGGTAAATATATATTTGGTGAGATACAATCTTATAAGATAATATTCAAGATACTTTCCCCATGCTAAGAAGTTGTCTGAAAATTGTTCATATACCTGTGAGATTTTGTATAAATTTTGGGAATCTGTGTGTTTTTACCAATGAGAGTGGAGCGCCCATCGCCTAGTGGGTAGCGCTGGTAGCGTGACACAGTGAAGGGGGGCAGCTGGGTGAGAGGTGGGTACAGCAGGGGCTCCAGACGTGAGGCAGATGGGTCAGACGGGTAGAACAGATTGAAGATTTGCGAGCAGGCTGGACGCAACTGGGCAACTGGAGAGAGAGAGACGGGAGGAGTGAAGTGCTTCTTAAATAAAAGTCAGCCTGTCAAGTCCTTGAGAACCAAAACACAAATTACTCTGTAAACACAGACAGTCTTGATCATTTGCTTTGAGGTCAGCGTGTCTCTGTGAGTGTTGGGGTTTATTTACTCTGAAGAGCTGGCAGCACGGTTCTCCTCATAGCCAGCACCAGTCCGAGCGGACAGCCAAGCAGAAAGCAGTCTGAAACCTCAAAGTCGAAGCAGCCTGGGTATTGAGACTGTGCAGAGTTCATCTGCTCATCCTGAGACAGACTGAAAGAGACAAAGAACAAGAGTTAAAAGAAAAACAACAAGGCAAAAGACTAAATCACACCTGATCTCCTCTTCCTGATTCATCACCAGAGTACATTTTAGTGCCAATAACTTTAAAAACAGTAATTTCTATAATAGCTCCTCTGTTAAAAGAAATATTGCTGATCACGACAGCTGCACTCATTCAGTATTCGCATTTCTTTTTTAAAACACGAAAAGGAAAAACCATCATCGTCCAAGAAACTGATTTCGAGTCAGATGTTTACATGTAAAAGTTAACTGAAACATAGATATACAGTATATTCTATCCACATTCACTGGATATGAGCAGTCGTGTGCTCTGATTGGCTACTCTACTACGAGGATATCCGCTCATATACCATCAGTCGAGAAAAAAAATGGCGGAGTGCATCAAGTCAGATACATCACTTTATCAAGTATTTAAAGGAGAACTGAAGGCAAATGTTTTATTCTCAAAATTCTATTTCTCTCATTTTATTAAATATCGGAATGCATTTCTGATCGGTATTTTGTCGCTGCTATAGCAAGTTATGAGTGTTTGAAATCTCATCTCATCTCATCTCATCATCTCTAGCCGCTTTATCCTGTTCTACAGAGTCGCAGGCAAGCTGGAGCCTATCCCAGCTGACTACGGGCGAAAGGCGGGGTACACCCTGGACAAGTCGCCAGGTCATCACAGGGCTGACACATAGACACAGACAACCATTCACACTCACATTCACACCTACGGTCAATTTAGAGTCACCAGTTAACCTAACCTGCATGTCTTTGGACTGTGGGGGAAACCGGAGCACCCGGAGGAAACCCACGCGGACACGGGGAGAACATGCAAACTCCACACAGAAAGGCCCTCGCCGGCCACGGGGCTCGAACCCGGACCTTCTTGCTGTGAGACGACAACGCTAACCGTGCCGCCCAGTGTTTGAAATATGCTCTATAATATATCAGTCCATAAGTGAAAGCGACAGCCGTAAACGAGATTCGTTGAGACCTGTGCGAGACATCGTAGGACGGAAATAAAATGTACAGCGGAAATCAAAGTGACCAACATCTGCCAACACTGTCAAAAGACACGCGCGCCCTCTTTCGAATGCTGATGTAATCAAGCTGGAAGTTTTGTTTGTTTTGATAGCGATCAGGAAAGTTTGAAAAAAGTAGGCAGTAATCGTCATTTAAACTCGTTTTTGTGCAAGATTTCGTTTGGAAATCAGTTTTCAAAATGGCGGCACTGACATCTGGCTGACACTTCACGTTTCAAAGTCTCATGAAGATCGCGCGGATAAGCGACGCCTACTGTGGACCAAACGAACTAAATTCAACATGGTTAAAAACTGAATAGGCCGATAAGTATAATATTTAATTGCAATTAGTTGCCAATATGAGTCATATCATTAGGTTACTAAAACCCAAAACGTAATTGAATAACACGTTAATTAAGAAATAAAGCAAGTTGAAAAATGACTTCAGTTCCCCTTTAAAAGAAACAGAAATAACTAAATAAAAGAAATAGTGTCCCCCCCGCCAATATCTCCTGTTCCACACTCCAGCCCAGTTGGTGGTGGTAATGCACCTTTAAGTTGGTTTGCCAACCGCCAAAAAAACCTCTAAAGAAGAACAACAACAAAATGGCGGAGTGTATTGCTGAACCAACCGAGGATGAAATAAAAACTCTACTCAAAAACAAAAAGTGTTTAATGGTAAGAACGTATCTTTTTTTTGTTTTTCAAGAATTATTTTTTATCACATTTTTCAAAAATTGCTCCTGTCATTTCGCTGCTTTGTCTACATTCTAAGCGGAAATGATTTTGTCAGACGTTTTGTATAAAATTTTTATTTATCGAATTTGCAAAAAAAAAAAAAAAAAAGGTCTGTTTCTCAAAATCCAGTGAATGTGGATAGAATAAAACCATTATTCCACTCAATCTCATCGTACATGACTTATAGCCAACTCGGTGCTACGCGCCTCGTCAGCCATCAGCTCATGTACGACTCAATTTTGTGGAATAACTGTTACATGTCCCACTCTTAGCCCTTGCATGCAAACATGTTTTCTTTTTTCCTGAACGGCTCTGCATTCCTGTGCAACGTGGCAGAATTAATTAGGTAACTTTTCATTACTGCTGGAACAATGTATTTAAATCAGTGTGTCAGTTGACCTTTACAAGGATGGCAATGATGATTAACAGAGGTCAAAATCAATCTGAAATGCTGCTGAATAAAATTAGCACTTTTGACCTTTTTTTTGTTTTTTAATTGCAGGGATTTTTCTATGAAGTTTTCTAACAATGGCATCCAAAATCATTTTTTTAAAAATGGCCATTACGAATACCTAATAGTGATTAATTCAAACAAATTTTTCTCAGTTTGTCCATTTCGCTAAGTCCTATCCACTAGCTAACGTTCTGTTATAACAGCTATCAAACAGAAAGAGGAAATGCTCGCATGTATTTCCTCCAGGGTCCGTGAAACCAATCACCGCATCTTTTCAAACTGCTGCTCAGGCGACATCACATGGCAGCTGAGCACTCAGAGGAAAGTGCAGTCTGCCCTCTAATGCATACTGTATAAGCTCACGGTTCATTCCTGTCTACAAGGTTTATATTCATGCACTTGGTGTGTTTTTCCATTATTATTACTTGTTTAACTGCACTGATGTAATCACAGAAACATAAGGAATCATATAACATGTCTGAGATAAGTGGCGTAAAACTAGGTAGACAATCGAATAAATTAAAGCTAGACGGCCTTTCGATTTCATAAAATCGGTGAAATTTAGTTCCCTCTGAAATGTGGTCATTGTGATTTCTGTAATATCTCACAAAATATCAGGCCATTCTGGTGCTGGGAAGTTATTTAATTTGAGAGGATTAAAGCAAATAAAGTGCATGAAATCGCTCGCTTCACGCAGTCAAGCAGACAGAGGAAGTCCGTGTGTGTGTGTGCGTGCGCATCTACAGGTTTACCTTTGAGCGTGCACTGACAGTTCCATCATTCTGTCGCTAAACGAACAGCTGATCACACCGAGGTGCTCGCTGAGCGCCAATATTTATTAGTTTGATATTTCCTGCGTTTCCTTTCCTTCGTATAGAACATAACGTCTTTTCTTCTCGCTTTCTTTCCGTTACTGTAGTCGGTCTTTCACGTTTCATTCACACACTCACGTCCTCCATTTTTCTCTCCTGTTTCAAATTTGTATCCTACAATGCCTTGTGCGAACGGGGAAAGCCCACCATGTCATGCATGACGTCGTATCTTGAATTGGGTCATGGTGAAGCAGGAAAAAAGAGTGGACAATTTAGGGCCATGTGGCCTTAAATTCATTAATTGTTCTTTTTTTTTTTTTTAAATAGTAAAATTGGAAGTCCGTGATTCGAATTCAGTAGCTTTCGGCCCATTGAACAAAAATAACTAGGTGTTGAGAAAATTCTTTTAATGACCTACACTTGAAAAATCTGAAAGGCGGTACACCTTGAAAGAACCAAGCATCTTTCTTCCCTCTCTTCTTTTTACATCTTTTTCCTACTTCTACATGGCATCAGTGTGGACAGATTGACCTGACAGGGTTAAGGATCTTGCCTGAGTGTCTTTATTATCTCTACCTGAAGTCATTGTGCTTGTCATCTTGTAGCTCGCTAACAAGGCACACCCATTACAACATTATTAATTAGAAAGTAAGCTCTTGTTCTTTGGCTTTTTTTTTTTTTTAAAGACCCAACACCGAAATCTGACCGTTATCAGTTATGTTTGAGATCATTGACATATTTTCTCCTATTAAACCACATTATAACTGCGCTCGCACCTACAAAAGTCCTCCTGTGGCCTCAGACGTCTTACAGGAATAAAGAAAATACATCAGCGACAAAAATAAATCAGCACCAAATTCATTAAACACATCACAAGCATTTCTATATAAACAGAATGCATTTCTGACAGGAGTTTTACTTCAATTGTTTAATCATTATTTTTTCCTTCTCATCTCATCATCTCTAGCCGCTTATCCTGTCCTACAGGGTCGCAGGCAAGCTGGAGCCTATCCCAGCTGACTACGGGCGAAAGGCGGGGTACACCCTGGACAAGTCGCCAGGTCATCACAGGGCTGACACATAGACACAGACAACCATTCACACTCACATTCACACCTACGCTCAATTTAGAGTCACCAGTTAACCTAACCTGCATGTCTTTGGACTGTGGGGGAAACCGGAGCACCCGGAGGAAACCCACGCGGACACGGGGAGAACATGCAAACTCCACACAGAAAGGCCCTCGCCGGCCCCGGGGCTCGAACCCGGACCTTCTTGCTGTGAGGCGACAGCGCTAACCACTACACCACCGTGCCGCCCTCATTTTTCCTTTATTTTTTTAAATAAAGAATGTTAGAACATATAGATAGTGATAACTTTAGCCTAAAACAAAGAGTCCAACCTGCTGAAGAAGACGTCTCTCTGACTTCCGGCAATGTCCGTGTCACACGAGTCGCTCTGCTTGCGGCTGAGCGGACGGCGGAGGGCTGGTGCTGACTCGCATGGTGCCGAAACGTCGATGTTGCTCTTACTCAGGCGCTTGCTGCTCCTCAGTGTGGGACTCAGACTGCTCATCGTGCCTGGCTTCTCCTAGGAAGATTGGAAACATCAAGAAAATCTCACGTCCACTGGAGTCTGCACTGCATGGGCAACGTCCATGCAGTGTAGACTTTGTTTTTGCCCATGCAGTGTAGACTTTGTGGGGTTTTTTTTTTTGTTTGTTTGGGTTTTTTTAACCCGTCTTTGTCCTCTTAGACAAAGACAAGTTTGATGCTTTAGGCCAGCATAGCTTACATCATCATCATCGCTAAGTCAACTGGGACAAAATAGTGGATTGTAGATGTGAGTACAGACTTATAGTCAGAACACCAGACCAATATTGGGTAAAACCCTTTTGTTTTCAGAATAACCTCAATTCTTCATAGGATGAATTCCACAAGATGCTGGAAACATTTCTTTGAGACTCTGGTCCAGGTTGCGTTACATAACTCTCGTCCATACATCAATACTGTACATCACCCTTTCTAACACGTTTCAAAGTTTCTCTATTGGATGCAGATTTGGCGACTTATTTGACTGAAGCCTAATTGTAACATGGGTAAATTGTGGCCATAAAGACAAGCACGTGGCAGGGTTCCCGTTGGCGCTTGTCAACATAATCCATCAGTGAGGAAGTGAAAATTACTCAGTCGTCATATTGATGAATGTATTTTTCATCTTTAGCATTATCATAAGTCATGTTTTATAGAAATCCCTAAACAAATCCCTCCGTTTGCCGAAATTCAACTCCAGTGCAGAGACGGCGGGAAGCCGGAGTGTAAACAAGAAGCATGCATTTTATTGTGACCAATAAAAATTGACTACCGTATTTTCTGGACTATAAGCCGCTACTTTTTTCCTAGGTTTTGAACCATGCGGCTTATACAAAGGTACGGCTATTCTGTGGATTTTTCTTCCACCGCTAGGGGCGCTCTTCTTCTTCTTGGATTTTTATGGCGGTTGGCAACTTAACGTATGAGGTGCATTACCGCCACCTGCTGGACTGGGGTATGGTTCAAGAGCCTATTCTACAACTAACCTGGGTGACTAAAAAAAAAAAAAAAAAAAAGAGAGCGAGCTAGGGGCGCTCTAACCGGAAGTAGAATCAAAAATAAGATAGACGAAAAATCAATGCAAAGAAGAATTAGCAGATCTTTAGCAGATAGAACACGCACGACAAATTACTAACTGGTAATTATTTTCAAATCCAGCGAAGATGATTAAAGTGACTTGTGGTTTCAAACACAGGAGAAATGAAGGTAAATAAATACCGGTTATTTTCTCTTGGTTCTGTTCCGTTTTAATCAGCAAAGTTGCTGCCGTGTTAAAAGGCACTGTTCGGAAAGAATCTGTTCAGGTACATACATGTACATTTACAGTACAAAATCGTTCTGTACATGCAGTAAATATCTAATTTTTCAACATAGATATCTGCGGCTTATAGCCCGGTGCGGCTTGTATATCTTTTTTTTAATTTTTTTTTTTAAATAGAGCGGATGCGGCTTATATACAGGTGCGCTCTATAGTCCAGAAAATACGGTATATATAATGACCAAATGAGCGCCAAGCTTTTGACCAGTCGCAGTACGTCTTAATCGGCCTGGTGTGGTGGTGTAATTATCTCTGCGTTAACTAAAGAATGGCGCAGTCTAATCTGATGAAGTTTTTTGGGCGGGGCTTCTTCAAGCACTGAAGATGATTTAAGGGCTAAAACAGCCACGGGGGTCTTGTGCCTGGTGACATGTCCAAACTACTGGAGTTTCCGCCTTTTTACTAGTGCCAGCAACGGTTCCTGGGGCCCTGCTAAGGCAGTGACTTGTTGCCTGATATATTCAAGTGTTGTTTGTGTCTTTCTAGGGGCTTTAAAAAAAGCTTGACGGTGCCCATCTCCTCTCCAAGCTTGGGCCATTATTAAAAAACGTTCTGCTTCCGGTCCACCGGCCGGGTGAGTGCCGTTTGTGCGGTTGAAATTTTTTTTTTAACGCCGGTTTTTCGACATTTTTTTCGGGTTGTAAATCTAAACTCGAACTTGACATTTACGCATTCCCAGGGCTTTCCACTAAGGCTCATACTAGCCAGCCATGACAAATAAGTAGCCAGCCGGGTGGGGGGAGTAAACACAAAATAAACTCCTGTGCACGCAGTTTCCAGGATTAAATGTATTTTCCACAGACCATTTATTTATTCACTTTACTCAAATACAAAGTAAAATGGCAGTAAATCTTCTTTCTTTTCTAGCGTATTGCATCATGAGGCGTTCCTGGCTTGTAAATCTCTTTTTTTCGGTGCATGACACATTCACGCAGCTGAGCATGCTATGAATTAACAACGACAACGGTCTGCAGTGGTGGCTACACAATTAAAAACTCAGCGAACATTTCTCCATTTGTGTATGAAAATACACTCCAACCACTCAGTTTGGTTTCATTTACAACCAACGGTGTCTTCTGATGCCAGCACGTAATTGAACGAGAGAAGACTGGTTTACCGGAGACAAAATAAGCGTCATCTCTGCTTCTGTTCCCTCCGACACACTACTGCCTCCGCCGAGTGCACGCGCACTCTGAACTGAATCAGCTCTGCGCATGCGCCGTGCGGCACAAAAAAATGGCAGCCACCATGAAGGAAGCAGATCCGGAGTTTTCAAACATTTGCTTAAGTGTGAAATCGCAAAATGGTATTCTAGCGAACAACAAAATAGTAAAGGTTCAGAAAAACAACTCATTTAGTGATCATTTTAATAGTGTAATTTCATCCGAACTAGGCCTAACGGTCGATTTAGAACTACAAAAAGTCCGTGTGTCGGACATTTTAAGTACCTTTGTAAAAGTTTTGCAAATGTTGCAGTCAGCATTTAAAATGCTAACTTAAAGTTTTTGTACAAGTTTCAGTTGATTAAACTGTCATTTTATTAAATGTGTCTGCTTTTGTAATAAAAAAGTACTGAAAGAAAAGCAAACACAGCATTGCGATTTCTTATCCATCCATAAAAAAAAAAAAAAATCCCTCCCTCCCGACTGAAATTTTTTTTGCTCACCCGGTGGACAGGAAACGGATTTTTTTTTAAGGATGGCCTTGTGCTAGTTGGCTGTTGTCCTCTGTGGGATCATCTGCCCTTTGGTAGGTTTTGTTTTTAATCCTGCTGGGTTACTAGCAATCCTCCTCATCAGACAAGTCTGACGGGGGAGCTGGTTTAGTCACCAACGACCCGACCATGAAACAGGTAGTACTGGGCTACATGGTACCAGTAGCACTTGAGAAGTGACCTGACAGGAGCCCAGTAGTAAGGGCTGTAGAATACTGATCAGAAGGTTGTGGATGAATTCCCGTACCACACAGCTACCACTTGTGCAAGACCTTCATCCCTCAACTGCACACTTCAATCACAAGTCATTCTGGGAATAAAAGCGTCCGCCAAATGAGTAAATCACTCAAAGAAATATATGGGTTTTAAAGACTGAACCTCAAGCTTTCTTTTCCCTCAGTCTCAAATCTGCTGCAGCATCATGTGCTAATGCAGAGTCTGGGGTAAGTGTTTCCCCCTGTGACACTGCGCAGGTGAAACATCAGTGCTCATTAAAACATCAGAACAAAGTGGCCGGGCAGACGGACTGCAGGGAATCGCTGACTGGGAGGGAAGCTGTTGCCAACCGAGCCGTGTGTGCACCTGCATCAGATGTGTGTCCACTGGTGGGAACAAAAACTAATTTCAACCAAGATAATTGTTCCAAATTGAGTACGTAAATTGAAACCAGGGTTTCGTCAAGCAATCAACCATTTCTTTAGCTGAAATCGATTTGGAAGTCAATTACGATGATGTGTTTTTGTAATTTTAGCTCAATTTTAAACACAGACTCAACATCTACATTTACAGCCAGCTACGCTACTAGTTCTGTTTTGTTCCTGTCTAGTACAGGGTGCTTGAAAGTTTGTGAACCCTTTAGATTTTCTATATTTCTGCATAAATATGACCAAAAACATCATCAGATTTTCACACAAGTCCTAAAAGTAGATAAAGAGAACCCAGTTAAACAAATGAGACAAAAATATTATACTTGGTCATTTATTTATTGAGGAAAATGATCCAATATTGCATATCTGTGAGTGGCAAAAGTATGTGAACCTTTGCTTTCAGTATCTGGTGTGACCCCCTTGTGCAGCAATAACTGCAACTAAACGTTTGCGGTAACTGTTGATCAGTCCTGCACACCGGCTTGGAGGAATTTTAGCCCGTTCCTCCGTACAGAACAGCTTCAACTCTGGGATGTTGGTGGGTTTCCTCACATGAACTGCTCGCTTCAGGTCCTTCCACAACATTTCGATTGGATTAAGGTCAGGACTTTGACTTGGCCATTCCAAAACATTAACTTTATTCTTCTTTAATCATTCTTTGGTAGAACGACTTGTGTGCTTAGGGTCGTTGTCTTGCTGCATGACCCACCTTCTCTTGAGATTCAGTTCATGGACAGATGTCCTGACATTTTCCTTTAGAATTTGCTGGTATAATTCAGAATGCATTGTTCCATCAATGATAGCAAGCCGTCCTGGGCCAGATGCAGCAAAACAGGCCCAAACCATGATACTACCACCACCATGTTTCACAGATGGGATAAGGTTCTTATGCTGGAATGCAGTGTTTTCCTTTCTCGAAACATAACGCTTCTCATTTAAACCAAAAAGTTCTATTTTGGTCTCATCCATCCACAAAACATTTTTCCAATAGCCTTCTGGCTCGTTCACGTGATCTTTAGCAAACTGCAGATGAGCAGCAATGTTCTTTTTGGAGAGCAGTGGCTTTCTCCTTGCAACCCTGCCATGCACACCATTGTTGTTCAGTGTTCTCCTGATGGTGGACTCATGAACATTGACATAAGCCAATGTGAGAGAGGCCTTCAGTTGCTTAGAAGTTACCCATGGGGTCCTTTATGACCTCGCCGACTATTACACACCTTGCTCTTGGAGTGATCTTTGTTGGTCGACCACTCCTGGGGAGGGTAACAATGGTCTTGAATTTCCTCCATTTGTACACAATCTGTCTGACTGTGGATTGGTGGAGTTCAAACTCTTTAGAGATGGTTTTGTAACCTTTTCCAGCCTGATGAGCATCAACAATGCTTTTTCTGAGGTCCTCAGAAATCTCCTTTGTTCGTGCCATGATGCACTTCCACAAACATGTGTTGTGAAGATCAGACTTTGATAGATCCCTGTTCTTTAAATAAAACAGGGTGCCCACTCACACCTGATTGTCATCCCATTGACAATGAGGAGCAAATCCTAGAGGTTTTGTATACCCTTTAGAAAATTATAAAGGGTTCACTAACTTCCAAGCACCACTGTACATGCTTCATCAATTTCTTCAACTCAGAGTCCTACTTGAGACTTATTAATGTACCGAACAGATCTATTACGTTCATTTTTATGTCAAAAATGTCTGCATGAGTTTATTCTGGTATCAGATTGACTGCTGGCAACAATGCAATATTGATCAAGGCAACATTCAAGTGATTCTCTTGTGCATTTTCAGCTTCATAGCAAATGTATTACACTGCCAGAGACAGACAGTCAAAGAACAGTCACAAAGGGCATAAAGCTTTCTGTGGCCAGGAGACATTTCAGAAGGTATGTTTTGAAGAACAGAAGTGTTTTTGACTTCTGAAAGCAAGACAAGAGTTGAAGTGCTTGTCAAAGCAGACGTGTATTACATCAGATCAAGCTCAAAACCAGACAGATATGAAAAAGGTAGCAACCAGAAAACAGAAGAGTGTGTGTGTGTGTGTGTGTGTGTGTGTGTGTGTGTGTGTGTGTGTGTGTGTGTGGAGGAGGAGGAGGGTGTTTACCTTGAGGCTCTCAGTGCTGTAGTTTGTTGTGTCAGTCATGGGACTTGTGTGCCGCTTGTCGCCACTAAAGCACAGTGCGTCAAAACAAAGCACTCCACCGACACAGTCAGCCACCAAGCACACCTCAAGGGAAAAAAGAAAACATAATGTATTTGAATACATTTGCAGTTCATTGCTGCACTGCTAATAACGCTAACCAGAAGCTCAAGGACATAGGAGCTCATCTGGCCTGCCATCAAAACAACCATGACGACCAAAACAGAACTGAAATGTGACCATGTGAAAGAGGACCAACCTCTACGACTAACTGTTTACAACAGGAAAATCAACAAAGGATTAAATTTTGATCCGAGTGAAGATCGACCCAAAACATCGATCAGAACTGAAACTGGATGAGAAATGAGAGAGGAGATTTTTTTACAATTCTCGTAAAAAGTCCGAAAACTCCTTAAGATGAATTTATAAAAACTTGAACTGACTCTTAAATCACCTTAAACACTGTTTATTTTACTCTGATGATGAAGTCAGTGACGTCGAAACGTCAGTTTATGATATCGCTAGCTTTTATTATTCAATGTAAAACAAAAGTTGTCTTAATTTTGATAACTACATTTATCAAGGATGCCACCAGTGTTGCCAGATACTGCTGACGTTTTCCAGCCCAAAATATGCATTTAAAACTGTCAATTGGGCAGGAAACCGCCCAATCTGGCAACACTGGATGCCTCACACACACACAAAAAAAAATGGTGTCGTCTTTGTTTTTCAACCAAAAGAAACAAAATCTAACCTGAAAAGATTTTGTTCTCCTTCCAAAAATGCTCCTCATTGAAACCTTCCATATCAACAACTGCACCGTTTTAAAAAATCCCTTTACACGGAACACGATTCCTTGCTTAAGGTGTTACTATAGAAATGATAACGTATTAGCGTGAGCACGTTAAAGGAGAACTAAAGTCACTGTTCAACTTGCTTTATTTCTTAATTAACGTGTTATTCAATTACGTTTTCGGTTTTAGTAACCTTATATTGTGACTCGTATTGGCAACTAATTGCAATTAAATATTATACTTATCGGCCTATTTGTTTTTTAGCCGTGTTGAATTTAGTTCATTTGGTCCACGGCAGGCGTCGCTTATCCGCGCGATCTTCACGAGACTTGTGCGAGACTTCGAAACGTGAAGCGTCAGCCAGGTGTCAGTGCCACCGTTTTGAAAACTGTTTTCCAAACGAAATATTGCACAAAAACGAGTTTAAATGACGATTACTGCCAACTTTTTTCAAACTTTCCTGATCGCTATCAAAACAAACAAAACTTCCGGCTTGATTACGTCAGCGTTCGAAAGAGGGCGCGCGCGCCTTTTGACAACGTTGGCAGATGTCGGTCACTCTGATTTCCGCTGTACGTTTTACTTCCGTCCTACGATGTCTCACACAGGTCTCAGCGAATCTCGTTTATGGCCGTTGCTTTGACATACAGACTGATATATTACAGAGCATATTTCAAACACTCATAACTTGCTATAGCAGCGACAAAATAGCGATCAAAAATACATTCCTATATTTAATAAAATGAGATAAACAGAATTTTTATGATAAATTTGCCTTCAGTTCTCCTTTAAACATCCAGCGTTCCACTCTGAGCTTTCTGATTAATCTGAATCAAGAATGTGACATGATTTATGCAGAACTCGTGATTACCTGCCCGGTGAAGCTGAGCCCCTCGGGCGACTGGAGGAAGTCATGATACACCTGATTGGCCTGAGCGATCACCGCTGCCACGGCGTCCTGGTACTGAGGAGCAGCGATGGCGAGGATGGGCAGAGCAGCCAATGGCAAGTGATCCACACTACTGCAAACACAGCTCTCGTCGTAGCTGTACGGATTCAAGCTAAAAGGAAACAGAAGAAGAGTTTGCTAATTTTCCGAATGCGTTCAGAAATGTACAGCATTCGGTCTCACTGGAGGAAAGGGGTCCTCAAGCACCAGGAAACTTCCACAAATTCGATTAAAGAATGATGATGAATTTGTACGTTCAACCCAAGATGACATTTCGTGGTCTCGGTTCACTGTAAGGGAAAGTGTCTGGGGTAATTGACAAAAATTAAATATTCATGTCCCTGGAACTGAGTCTCCACTGGGATGAGGTTCAGTCAAGCAGATGCACTAAAAAAAAAAAAAAAAAAAAGTTACAGCATCTCTGTCTCTGTGAACTACATGCCTCATTAGAGTGGTGAAGCTCCAGTAACCCTGCTGTTGTTTTCCCCACCAGAGACTGGCAGTTTGATAAATAATTGACCGCAGTCCCCTGCTGAGACCGTGCGAGGATTCGGCTTCCTCCTTTGGCATGTATGCACCGACCGAATGTTTCCTACCAACAGAAGTGATTCTCCTGGAGGTAATTATAACAGCTTGACGGAGGACATCAAAGAAGAGAAACACATCCAAGAAAAAGCATGAAAAAACAAGAAGGGACCCTTGAAACACTTCTTAAATTCAATCAGTTTTTTTTTTTGGTGTGAAACTTGGCACTTCTTTTCAGCCGGGTCTCTCGGTGCAGTCCCGGATTTTAAAACATTTCATCTCGTCTCCACATCACTTGGAATCCAGCTGGAGATCAGCAACAGACTCACCGCCGGCCACTTTAATAGGAACTCGTTCTTGATTCTTGGCTGCAGGAGTGGAACCCAACGTGCTCTTCTGTTTTCTGTTGCATGCTGAGATGTTTTTCTGCTCACCACAGTTGTAAAGAGTGATTATATGAGTTGCTCTATCCTTCCTGGCAAAAATAAAAAGCTCGAACTGCTCAATCTGGCCATTTTCTGATCTCTGACCTCTCATATCAACAAGGCGCTTGTTTCCACCCACAGAACCGACGCCCATTCACTCACTCGATGTTTTTTGTTCTTTGCACCATTCTGTGTGTGAAAACCCCAGGAAGGAGATCAGCAGTTTCTGAAATACTCAAACCAAATACCCATCAGGCTCAAACCAACACCCATGCCACACTGAAAGAAAGTCACACTTTACTGTGAGATCACAATTTTTCCCCATTCTGATGTTTGAACATCGTGAACATTAACTGAAGCTCTTGATTTACATGATTTGATGCATTGTGCTGTTGTCAAGCGATTGGCTGGTTAGAGAACTGCAGAAAACAGAACAGCAGGTGGATGTAGGGGCGTTCCTAATAAAGTGGCCGCTGAGTGTTTAAAACGAGCCAGTGATTTATAGAAACAGGTCGTGATCACTACCTTCTACACAGCACCTTGACATTCAGACACGTCAATAAGTAAGTGCGTGCGTGCAGTTTTGGTTTGACTCAGGGTCTATTCTTGCCTCATGCTCTCGAGATAGATCGGCTCTGGATTTTATCCATCATCGTGACCCTGGCCAAGATAAAGCGCTAAACAAAAGGTACGTTTCTGTGTACTGCTATCATTCTCTCATTCAAGTCAAGTCTATTCTTCGTACATGATTCTTCCTTATTAAAATAAACAACTTACTGAGAGACGAACGAGAAAGCTTCGGCACACACAGGAGGGCAGGGCACCAAGCGCACTAGCATGCTATCTGCTGCTTCCTGAAAGTGAGCGCGTGCCACCCGCTCCAACACCGATGCCAGCGTCGCAGCGTCTCCCGCCTTCCCGCCTGGATCACCGCCTCCAGAGTCTAGAATGTGACCTCCATGAACGACCAGGATCAACAGCTGTGTTCTGCATTTCCTCTACAAGGTAACAAAGAAGCAGGAAAAGATCATCCACGTCAAGCTCAATAGCTGTATAGAGTCCGAAGTGTGACCTTCGGAGGAGGATCAGCACACTCACCTCCATGTCCTCCTGACCATCTACACTGCTCTGTGGTGCACACCGAGGGTGTCTCAGTCTGTACAGGCTTTCTGTGGAAGAGAGAAAAAAGCGTCGAGCTGAAAGGAAAAAAGTGTCGGAGAAATAATGGTGGTGATTCAAGCTGTCAAATCCGGCACCTGTGAAACAAACAGGAAGGTTTCAGAAGATCTCTCTCTCTCTCTCTCTCTGGAAGAATCACAGTTTCTCAAAAAAAATATTAATAATAAATGATACACCACGATGATCTCAACTGTTGACTATTTTTTAGCTTAACACAGAACCAAATGAATATCATGACTTCGGGAAACACTTTAAAAGTCCTGAGTGCCACGAGCTGTTTTATGGTTACACCTGAAGCAGATCGTTTACCAGGCTGCTTCAATTAATAGGTTTCTCTAAAATTACACACCTTTAACATCCGCAAGTGTAGTGCACTCTTAATAATAATAATAATAATTATTATTATTATCATCATCTCATCCGGCCGACAGGTGATGAGTTTATGCCATCAAGTGTTGTCTGTTGTCTGTCGTCCACGTTTCACGAAAATCGTTTCTTCTCTCTCAATTCTTCTCCGATTTGTATTCTTTTTGGCAGGAAGGTCGGTCTGCCTGGGGTGCATATAGAGAGCTTCTACCCAAATTTGCATAATTGCAATTAATAATGAAGATATGGAGTAATTAATCAATGCCTAATGAGCAGTTTCCAAACAAATCGCTTCTCCCTCAATTCTTCACCGATTTTGATTCTTTCTGGCATGAAGGTAGGGATACCTAGAGTGCATATAAATTCTACCGATTCACTTTATTACAATTATTAATGAAGTTATGGACTAATTAAGCCTTAATTCAACAGCAGTTGAACAAAAATCACTTCTCGGTCAATTCCTCGCCATTTTGGATTCTTTCTGGCAAATAAGTCAGTATTCCTAGGGTAGATATCGCTTCTATATATAGCTTGTATATAGTGTATAGAGCTTGCAACATTTATTGCACAAGGTGGCCCACTTTAGATCGTTCCTTCTGGACTAGATGGGGCGAGCGAGACCGTCGATGACGGCGTAGTTTTTGTCCTTTCCCAATATATCAGGCCAATACATTGTATTCATAAGGTTTTTGTTTTACAACAAAATAATAATTAATTTAGCCAGTGATTATGATCGAACACTATCAATGCAAAGTCGTGCAGAGCACAATACTTGCAAAAATCACAAAGAAACGGAAGTTATGGCCGATTAGGTGTTTTTACAAGATTTGATCTTGGTGACCTTGACCTTTGGCCTTGACCCACCAACAACTAATGATGTCTTTGTGAGACCCTACTGAGTTGTCCTGTGCATTTTGGTGAAGATTGGTCGAGAACTGATGACACTACAGCACCAACAAACAAACAGATCAATAAGGTCACTTCAGATTACCAGACCACCAGGGGGAGCTATATTTTTTAAAAACAAAATATGCTTTTTTGCGTATCATTTTGCGAAAAGATTTACATCAAGTAATCACAGGGGCTACCTTGTGGTGTTAAAAAAAGTAAAAACGTCAATATACATAATTAACGTCAGAAAATCCGAAGAAACAATGAGCGTAAAATGTTCATATGGGGAAAAAATGTAAAAATAAAAATGTAGAAGAAGAGGAAAAACAGGACCAAAACAAGTAAGACACCAATCCTAATTAATCAGATTTAGTCAATTTGTCTGCTTTCTTGCTTGTTAAGCAGCTAGCTACAAAGTATGTTAAGCTAGCTAGTATCTAGCATCCTGTTTGGTTGGTTTTGTTTAGTGATACTCAAACCTTAGCTATAATTTGAAAAGTGATATAATTATGACGATAGCGTACTCGAATAAATAGCTGTAAATAGATAAATTAATACGATGGCTTAAATTTGCTGTATTGTTCTTAAAACTGCATGTGTGCCTTGATAAGAGCACCGTCAGCACGTCGCTGGACATTCTTTTACTCCAGAAGACATCAAGAAACGAGCTTGGTAGATGGATGGATGTGATTTCTTGTGACTGTGCCAATCGGATTCCGTTAGACTTCGTGAAGCTGGATTCGATCTGAACGTCAGCTCAGTGCTCATGACAGCTGGACTGAGCACCGAGGATTCATCAGACCACTCACGCATCACTGAACACGAACAAAACCCTGGTCAGTGTTCTCCATCACTCAAGCGCACGTAGACAGAATTTTCTCTCTAACCGGCACTGATTTTGAAGCATCACGAGTGCTTTTGGATTGCGTTAATTGCAGGCGTTTCTAATCAGATAATTGCAGAGGGCAAAAAAAAATCGGAGTATTAATTAACGCAGAATGACTCATGACACTCAAGTTCCTGCCTGGAACAAATAGGAGGCAGTGAAGCATGTGAGGTGCTTTACTGATGTTTTTCTGTGAAGCGCTGCTAATCTCCTGTACATGGCATGGGTCAGAAGACCAGACAAGCGACACTGTCGAACGAGGATCTGCTGCAAGTCAGGACGAGATAAAATTAAGGCTTCGAGTGACACCGAGGTCAAAAAAGGACCTGGTCAAAACACACCTGAATATTTCCTACTGCAGACTTCCACTGCGTCATAAACTTGCAGCCAATGGTGACTCTTTGCATGTGTGGGTGAAAACACAGAAGTCAAACAGTAATTATTTTTTCCATTACATAAACATCACTCAAATTACAGCTCTCCCATTAGGCTTCTCATGAAAAGCAATTATTCAAATTGCACACTGTACCACCAGAGCTAGAATCTGCGCTTCTATTTTGCTTCACTTACCTAATAAATGTTTGATAACGTGTGTTCAGCTCGACAACGTTGCAACTGCAACTGCGAGGCAGAAATAAATTACAGGCTGTTCCAGAATTTCAGTGCCATTTACAAAAACATGTCAACAGTTCAATATTGATGATGACCTGGTGACTTGTCCAGGGTGTACCCCGCCTTTCGCCCGTAGTCAGCTGGGATAGGCTCCAGCTTGCCTGCGACCCTGTAGAACAGGATAAAGCGGCTACAGATAATGAGACGAGATGAGTTCAATATTGAGAACTGCAATGAATGTTTGTTGAGCGCTGGTGTTCAAAATCATACTGAAGGAAAACACTTGTGGTGTTTCTTGCAGTCTCATCAGCGATTGCAGATCTGCCTCCAGGTTCCCAGTGGGCCTTTAAATGCACAAAGGTTAACACTAAACAAAAAAGATGATGCATTAATTAAGCATTAACAGCTGGAATCAATGTTATTTGATGAAGTATACACGGACAGACCATTCATACTGTCGTGTAAGCAATAAAACATGAGCGCATGCTGTTATGGGAAAATAATCAACATTTCCAGTTGATTTATTCTCGTGAGTCTCCAGAGTAATAATTTGTCGAAAAGAAGGACTCATATTAAAGCTTAAAGAGTCAGAGCTGCAGCGTGGCTCACCACTGCACTTTATTTCATATTCACTGCCAGATGTGGACAAATTACTGAAATCCTCATTATGCTGCATCACACACTTTCTCTTCATCTTGCAGTCTCTCTGTAAATCTGAACGAGACCATCAGTGACGGTGTAGCTCACTCCGGCCCCGTCTAGTCCACAAGGAATTATCTAAAGTGGGTCACCTTGCGCAATAAATGTTGCAAGCTATATACACTATATACAAGCTATATATAGAACCTATATCGTTGGCATCCATCCATCTCAAGAGACAATGGTGCAGCACTAGCATATTCTAGAGTGGC
Organism: Neoarius graeffei; assembly: GCF_027579695.1. Taxonomy (NCBI): domain Eukaryota; kingdom Metazoa; phylum Chordata; class Actinopteri; order Siluriformes; family Ariidae; genus Neoarius; species Neoarius graeffei. The sequence goes on from NC_083580.1 coordinate 75,664,539, forward strand.
TGAATAGGCCAACTCTAGAGTGACGGTAGTCTGGTTAACACCAGACCATATCACAAGTGAAATATGGTCTGGAATCCGCCTATTGAATTTCTCGTAGGGGAGGTGTGGTTTACGATTGTCAACGGCCGTTTATTGGACGTTGCGAATGTCTATCATTTGGTGTATACGTAGCCCATGGCCAATCATGGCAGTTGTACCCGGTGACGTAGTTAGAGCGACGAAGACAACGAAGAGGCGAAGAAGAGAAGGAAAGAGAAAGAGAAGGCAAAACAAAAATAGGAAAACAATGGCACCAAACGATTACTGCCGTTTGTGCAAGACAAAAATGAGACTTTTACCAAACCCTGTCGGGAGCAAGCCAAAGGCATCTGTCTTCGTGTCAACGAAAGACTGTAACGCCAAACGCTGTTCTTTTTTTTAAAAACAAACTTTCGCTCTAAACTATTCAGAACAGTGTCTAAAGCTTGATCGAAAGTTTGGTTCGTATCGCTCGCCGCCATGTTAAATGTGATCCATAAACAGTCCCAAATACACTACAAGCTTCCGTTTGTCGAGTAGTACACGTCACCGTCTTTCCACCCCTCCCCACTCTCTGATTGGCTCCCTAACTCAGGCGAGCCTTTAGACCATAGTTTCCATGCTGTCTTTTCAGATCGGAACAATCTGGGAAGCCTTGGGTTGCCCAGACGTCAAGACTCCCCTCTCTGCATTACTGGTATAACCCAAAGGAACGGATGAACCAATACAATTTGATACCAGTGCAGCTGCAGGAGTTGCCAGAAGGCAATGCAATACACTGTTCAACTGCCTTAGGGCTCCATTCCGGTCTCGAGACCACTTCATGAAGGTCTTGGTCTCATCTCAGAATCAAGAATATTTTTACTCGGTCTTGTTTCCGGTCACTGCAAGTGGGCCTAGTGGTTCATGTGTCTGCCTCTCAACCGGGAGATCACGAGTTCTACTTGTGGTCGGGTCATACCAAAGACCATCATAAAAATGGTACCTACTACCGTCTGGCAACGCATGCTTCAATACAGATGTGAGTGAGGAAGTCAAACTCTCATGGTTACCAGAGGACTAGCCCCACACTGTAACCCTAGTTGTATAGGCAAGAGGCTGACAGCTATCAAAATGGAGATCGGCACCGCACCCATACGCCTTAAAGAGTTGGTTAGCACTGGGACAGGAGACTGCTTGGGAAGACCAGATTCTGTTGAGAGAGGGACTTTGACTTGTTTCCCATCTCAGACGTAGAAGACTCTGGATTTTATTTCAAGACCTTAACTATGAGGATTTCGCTAGATGCCTGTGCATTGTCCGATTTATTGAATGAAGGTTGAATAAAGATGTTGAAGATGATTTCAGCTCTTTGTGTTTGTTTGTATGTGGATCTTTCAGATCAATGGGAGACATTCCTGTGGTTTGCATGTTAAACATTTTGCCATCCATAGGTGCCAAAGAAGGTAACTGGACTTGCTTGAAATCCTTGAAGACATTTCACCTCTCATCCGAAAGGCTTCTTCAGTTCTATCTGACTAGGGGGGAGTTCCAGGTGTTTATCCTCTAGTGGACCAAAAGCAACCCTAAGGAGAGTTGGTGAGGTCACATGGGTCGTTGACCCTCTTTCGGGCTGCTTTTGGTCCACTCGAGGATAAATACCTGGAACTCCCCACTCGTCAGACAGAACTGAAGAAGCCTTTCGGATGAGAGGTGAAACATCTTCAAGGATTTCAAGCAAGTCCAGTTGCCTTCTTTAGCATCTACAGTTTACAATGACCTGGATGACTGAGAACCTTCACAGAAACATTTCGTCATGCAGTGTGGGACTCAAACTAGCCAGGTCCTGGTCTCAACACCTTCTTGCTGTGCCTTGGTCTCGTCTTTCTCGATACACTCTGATCTTGGTCTTGACTCCAACCCTGTTGAATTCTCGCTCACCTCTTTCAGATCCTTGGAGCAGCTTTTGGATTTTCTCAGTCGTAACATTCCTCAGGACCTCAGCTCCATTCTCATGGTCTGACTGCTTGGCAAATCTTTCTTCATCTTTCTTGACATATCTGTTTCAATTCCACCACAGCCTTCTTCAAGTAAAGGTCAGGAGACTGCCTGGGTCTCTCTTTCTGCACATTTTACCTTGATTTATCTTTGTGTATTATACCGTAAATGCACAAATGTGCATTTTTCTGTTTTTTATTTAAAAATATGGGGTGCAATCATTTGCCCTTAAATGTTTTATGACCTACGATATCATCATCTCTAAGTTCTGCATAAATATTAGAACAAATCTCTCAGCTCTCACTCAACTCCTGAGAGGCCCAACACCTGTCAGCAGATAAGCTTTTTCCATTTATCCTGATCTTTAAATAATTCAGCTTCTGTTACAGAGTCCAACGATGTCAATCTTGCTGTGAGTGACTCAGTAGTGTTTTGGATCCATCGCTCTCTTGGTCGTCCTACAGGTCTTTTAATCGTAGGTTTCCAGATGAACCATTTCTTTGGTATTCGTTGGTTCTCCATTCTCATCACATGACCAAACCACCTAGGTTGGGCACACTCCATAAAAGTTAGGACACTCTCTACACCCAGTTCTTGTCTAATTTTTTTTTTCATTCCTGATTTTATTGAGTTTGATTACACCCTTGCTCATTCTGAGAACTCTCATCGCCGCCGCCTGCACCCTACTCTTGGTCTTTGACATAAGGGTCCGTGTTTCACAGCCGTAACATAGTATTAGTCGTAGGATGGGCTTATATATGCATATTTTCACTTTTTGAGGTACGTGTTTGTCTTTTAGAAGGGGGAAGAACAGGTTCACATTTTTGCTATAGTTCACGTTTTTGCTATATGAGAACAAATGCAAAACGAAAATAAAGGTACAGTGCAAAACAAACTAAAAACGCAACAGCGAATCAGAACGTGCAATTACAAAACCAAAAAACACACCAAAAAACTACAAACAACAAATTCAGAAACGCAACAACAAAAATAAATAAACAGCAAAACCACAAATACACCAAAAACCATACATATTATACCAAATTCATAAACGCACAACAAAACAAAAACAACAGAAAAACCAAAATTACAACAGCAAAATGAAAAACACAACTAACAAAAAAACAGCAAAACTAAAAAACAGTAAATTCAGAAACACAACAAAATCAGAACCATAACAGCAAAACCAGAAACACTTTTGTTGCTTTGTTCATAGTTTTGTTGTTGTTTTGATGAAGCTTTCTATGAGATGTTTATTTACAGACATTTATGGAAGGAGCCTCCAGTTACAGAACATTGTAATGGTCAGTAATATCTTTGCCATGCGACAGCTTTCAGGACAATTTCCAGTTTCTCAGAAGCAAGACACGCCCCGGGTTGTTGTTTTTTTTGTGCCTTATTCACTTTAACAGAAAGAAAAAAAAACAGACCCTGGTGAAGAGAGACAACTGTTTATATCTGGGAGTGAACTCATCTCATGGATGTTCCATAGTTCCAAAGTTGGGACGCTGTGTAAACTAGAGATAAAATCAGAATCTGATGATTTGCAAATCATGGAAACCCTGTATTTCATAGAAAATAGTACAAAGATAACATATCAAAGGTTGAAACTGAGAAACGTTATTGTTTTTTGAAAAATATATGCTCATTTTGAATTTAGTGCCAGCAATGTGTTTCAAAAAAAGTTGGGACGGGGTAACACAAGACTGAAAGACTTGTGTAATGCTGCTTTAATAAATAAATAAATTTAGAAAGGGAAAAAAAATCTAATTTGGTTAATTGGCAACGGGTCAGTAACATGATTAGGTATAAAAAGAGCATCCCAGAGAGGCGGAGTCTCTCAGAAGTAAAGATGGGGAGGGGTTCACTGCTCTGTGAAAGACTGTGTGGGCAAACAGTGCAACAATTTAAGAATAATGTTCCTCAATGTAAAACTGCAAAGAATTTATGGATCACATCATCTATGATCCATAATATCTTTAAAAGATTCAGAGAATCTGGAGAAATGCATGCAAGAGACAAGGCTGAAAACTGACATTGGATGCCTGTGATCTTCAAGCCCTCAGGAGACACTGCATTAAAAGCAGACACATGTCTGTAGTGGAAATCACTGTATGGGCTCAGGAACACTTCAGAAAACCATCATATGTGAAAACAGTTCATTACTGCATCCACAAATGCAAGTTAAAACCAGATATAAACAATATCCAGAAACACCTCCACCTTCTCTGGGCCCGAGCTCTTTTACGATGGACTGAGGCGAAGTGGAAAATTGTCCTGAGGTCTGATGAATCAAAAGTAGAAATTCTTTTTAGAAATCATGGACACCACGTCCTCCAGGCTAAAGAGGAGAGGAACCATCCGGCTTGTTATCAGTGCACAGTTCAAAAGCATTCAGCATCTGTAATGGTATGAGGGGGCATTATTGCACACAACATGGGTAGCTTGTACATCTGGGAAGGCATCATTAATTCTGAATGATATATACATGTTTCAGAGCAATATGCTGCCATCCAGATGATGTCTTGTTCAGAAAAGGCCTTGTGTATTTCAGCAAGACAATGCCAAACTGCATTCTGCACATATAAAAATGGCATGTCTCCATAGTAAAAGAGTGCAGGTGCTAAACTGGCCTGCCTGCCTGCAGATCAGACCTGTCTCCCACTGAAAACATTTGTAATGAAAAATATGACAAAGGAGACCCTGGACTGTGGAGCAACTGAAATTGTATATCAGGCAAGAATGGGATAACATGATGGTTTCCGGTCTGTGCGAATATGGAGTAGACGCACATTTTCATGCTCCCACCTAATAAGCAATTTTCAACAATTTAGCCCCCTTATTTTACTACCCTACGAACATTCATTAATAGTTTTTAACTCCCAACGACCAACCTCTTCAAAAAATGTCAAAGAAACCCGACAGAAGACGGAAAGATGCCAAAGATAACTCTGCACCTAGCCAGACTGACATGGATGCTCTAGCCGCCATGCTGGAAAAGCACAGAGAGGCCCTTTCAACCGAGTTCAGAACTGCATTCTCTGCCTTTGAAACAAAACTGGAGGCGATTCATTCAAAAGTCGAGGGTCATGACAAATGTCTGTTGTCCCTTGAGTCCAACGCCAATACAGTCAGCGATAGCATCAGGGCCTTAGAGACGAACTGCTCAGCCCTAGCCAACGACAATGCTAAGCTAAAAGCAAAGGTCATGGATCTGGAAGGACGGAGTTGGAGGAATAACATTTGTATTATAGGCCTACCAGAGTCTGTCGAAAGTGCTCGTCCAACAGAATTCTTTTCTGGGTTCCTGGTGGAGGTACTGGGGGAGCGTATCCTTTCTTCTCCTCAGGAACTAGACCGTGCACATCATGTCCTCTCCTCCAGGCCAAAACCAGGTGAGAAACCTCGATCGGTCATTATCTGCTTCCACAAATTTCAAGTTTGTGACCTGGTGATTCGTGAGTCCCGCAAAATGAGAGGTAAACTCCGGTATCGAGGCGATACAATACACATTTTTGAGGGATTATAGTCCTGACATTTTGGAACAACGATCCGAATACCGAGATGTCATGAAGGCGCTCTACAATCTCGGCCTCAAACCTGTTCTCCACTACCCGGCTAAGTTGTTCGTCACGCTTGAAAAGGAAGGCAAGAAGCGGCTGTTTTCTCTCAAGGAGGCTTGGGAGCTGGTGTCTTCTTATCACGGTTCAGAGACCAGCAACGAGTAGGCATGGACTGTATGCCTCAGGTGCTAACTCAGCCTCATTCTCTGCATTGATGATGGACACGTTTTCCAGCCATTTGTGCACAATCATTTATAACCCTTTGCTTGATACTCCCAAAGGCTGTGGACTCAATGTGCAGTGAATTTGTATTTGAGTAATTGCTGTTTTGTTTATCATGCGATGTTGTTTATCAGGCTGAGTCACCAGGCATTAGTAGCCTTCTCTTCTCTTAGTATTAAATAGCCTACAGCATTACTGACCCCAGCTAGACCACTAATACCACCTACTCCTAGTTCTAGTGGGAGTTGACTTAAACCTGTTACTTGGATTGTTCAAGGGACTCTTTTTTTTTTCCAGGGGGGCATACTTATAGTCTTCTGGGTTGTGTGTTTTAGACCCGAGTGCCCAAGTCATGCATGGGAGCAGTGGTTGCTACCTTCTTGGTCGCCTCCTGGCGATGGGGGGGAGGGTTTGGATGATGGGCTGGGATGTGGTCTGTGTTTTTTTTTTTTATTACTATTTCCTTTGTTTTTCAGCCAGCAGCTACACACCTTTTTTTCCCTTTTGACAGTAAACACACTTTATAAAGCTAGACATTGCCATAGCACACTTCTACAATTCAAATGCAGGGACAGGGATATAAATTTGTGAGTTGGAATGTAAGAGGCATTGGTCATGTTATAAAATGAGCTAAAGTAACGGCGCATCTCAAGTCCGTGTCAGCTGACAGTGTTTCTGCAGGAAACACACATTAAGCAAAGTACTAAAGGGAAATTCAAGGTTAGCTGGGTGGACCAAATATATCAAGCTAATTTCACCACTAAAGCTAGGGGAGTGGCGATTTTAATTAGGAAAAACATCCCTTTCATTCAGTCCTCTACAATTAGTGATCCCAATGGTACTGTAGGTTCTTAATAGTGGCCAGAACCTTGAATTCTGTTCCAGTAACGCTCGTCAATCTCTATGCACCTAATTTTGACAACCCAGACTTTTTTCAAAAGGTCTTTAATGTGATTCCAGACATTTCTAACACTAGTATCATAATTGGAGGGGACTTAAATTGTGTTTTGGATCCACTCTTGGATAAACAGTTCTCCAAATCTCTCCATCAGTCAAACTCGAGCATTCGTTTGAACACTTTGATTGACAACCTCAACTTAGTTGACATATGGAGGCTTAAGCATCCAACTGTAAGAGACTATTCTTTCTTTTCCCCAGTGCATAAGTCCTATTCACTTATTGATTATTTCTTATTGGATTCAAAATTATTGTCGACAGTGGGCACTGTATCATATCATATCCCATTGTTATATCAGATCACGCCACGCTGTCCATGGTTCTTAAAATTGGTGAAGGTAGACCTAATGGCGGTCAGTGGTGCTTCGATTCGAAGCACCATAAGCACAAAAATAGCACAGTACACTTTACAACATGAAAACTCGGGACTCAAGGGGGAAGGGGGTGAGGGAGGGGGCGATCATGGGAGGGGGTAAGGGGGGAGGAGCAGAGGTATAGGTAACCCAGCGCAAACAAGCAGTCCGGTCCTGCAGCCGAAGACGGCGCTTACACACTTGTCACGCTGGGGGTAAAAGCGGCGACCGTGGGAAGTGGGGGAAGGAATACGAGGGGGGGGGGGGGGGTGTTAAGGTTTGTTGCTGTCTTTTTTTTGTTTCCTTTTTGGCACTTATTTCTCTGAAAAATTGAGGGCAAATCTATTTTACTTTCACTTGATTGCTTGTATTACCTTACTGAGTCCTTTAATAAATATACATTGAAATAAATAAGAATGGGACAACATTTTTCTTTCAAAACTACAGCAATTGGTCTCATCGCTTCCTAAACCATTACAGATCAACACAGTGGTAAACATGTTGCTGGCATCAAATTCAAAATGAGCATATACTTTTCAGTAAAGTGTTTTTATTTATATTTTACACAGCATCCCAACTTTTTTGGAAACAGGATTGTAACTATAAATGCTTAAAAGTGCAATGTGTTATTTATTCACAAACTCAACTTGGTAATCGTTGGCAAATTGCTGAGGTACAAGCACAATAACAGACTTCACTGACTCAGGATTATGAATAAACTTGGTCACATATTGATCGAAGGCTGAATCATTGGCTTAAAAATCGAAATCCTTTCGTTTGGAGGTTTTCAGTGGTAAAGGTGTTGAAGAGCTTGTGTATCACACCACCCCGGGAATTATTTTTGTATAACGGCACGGTCTGTTGTGTGTTATTCCTTACATACATCATTTCCAGGCTCTTGATGAACCTGCATAAGACCCACTTGTGTGAATTAAACCTCCAAGTGATAACAGTAGGAAGCCGGTTTCATTCCCGACTTTCACCCACTGGCAACATAATCATCCTCAGCAGAAAGTGGCTCGCTTCATAATCAGCTTGCAAGCCTATTTACACACAAATAATTTTTTGAAGATGCCACATGGTATTAGTGAAACGCTACATTATGCCAGAGGCTCTGCTGAGGTTCGACGTGCATGAGAGACTCTGCCAGACTGAGTCACTGTGCATCCTGCGCAGCTAATAAGATTTTAGAGAGTGAGGGTAACAATATGGTGATTATCTCAGCTGTGCTGAATTAATCACTGTGTGATCTTCTTCCCCTCTTGCCACCTCTATTCAGTCACACAGCAGGAGATAACACAGTCCACATAACCTTTTCTTCTCGACCAAATGAGTCTCTTGGCGAATACCATACATACACGTCTATGCAGTTTATCCTCCCAGGATGTCGCTGTATGTGGGTTTTGGGGCAGGAAATTATTCTGTTTACTGAAATTGCACATGAGGTGTGTAAGGTAGGTACCTCGTGAGCACTCCAGGTGGCCCAGGGTCTCAATTTGCTCCACCAGGTCGTTCGAGTTCCACTGGCTCATCTCCAGCAGGATGGCTGTCTTCCCCTCCATAACATCTGGCAACAAGAAGACAAACACATTTGCAGTCCAAACAGCATTTTAACAGCACTGCTTTGGGAACGGCAGTCTAATCGAGTCCTCATGCAGCAAGAACTAATTAGCTATGTTTACTCAGATTGCTTCTAACAAGCAATTTCCTTTGCTCTTTGCAGCCAAAGTTATTCGTTCAACTTGCAAATTAAATCCGTAATGGCAAATTAATTTTATCAGCTGTTGTCCACAATCCATTTGAGTTCATTTTCTCGGCGTCATGCAGAAAAAAAGCCCACTCACCATTTTTACATTCAGTAATGCCGCTCAACCTCCCCAATGATAACTGCATGAATGTACAGGTGTTCCTAATAAAGTGGACAGTGAGTATGCGTTCCAGTGCTCCAGTGATTTATGGGGTGCCAAGTGTCACCGGGTCCATTTCGTGGATGAAATGCATTTCGTCCATCACGGGATGCATTTCGTCCATCACGGGATGCATTTCGTCCATCACGGGATGCATTTCGTCCATCACGAGATGCATTTCGTCCATCACGAGATGCATTTCGTCCATCACGGGATGCATTTCGTCCATCACGAGATGCATTTCATCCATCACGGGATGCATTTCGTCCATCACGAAATCCATTTCGTCCATCACGAAATCCATTTCGTCCATCACTAAATGCATTTCGTCCATCACTAAATGCATTTCGTCCATCACTAAATGCATTTCGTCCGACGAAATGCATTCTGTGATGGACGAAATGCATTTCATCCACAAAATGGGCCCAGTGACACTTGGCACCCCATAGTGATTAACCATTGCATGGTAAATGCATTCAAACGTAAATCGGCACAAAGATCGATTTCCGTCAATCCAGATATCACAAATATAAAGAAGCGTTATTACATACTGTTGCGCTACACTCACCGGCCACTTTATTAGGAACACCCATCCATCCACCCACTGTTCTGTTTGATGCAGTTCTCTAATCAGCCAATCACTTGACAGCAACACAATGCATCAAATCACGCCGATACAAATCAAGAGCTTCAGTTAATGTTCACAATGATCAAACATCAGAATGGGAAAAATTGTGATCTGATCTCAAAGTGTGACTTTCTTTCACTGTGGTATGGGTGTTGGTTTGAGCCAGATGGACTGTTGGTTTGAGTATTTCAGAAACTGCTGATCTCCTTCCTGGGGTTTTCACACACAACAGTCTGTAGAGTTTACACAGACAGAATGGTGCGAAAAACAAAAAACATCATTGATTGAGTGAGTGAGTGAGTGAGTGAGTGAGTGAGTGAGTAACAGTTCTGTAGGTGGAAACAAACACCTCGTTGATAAGAGAGCTCAGAGGAAAATGACCAGATTCTAGGTGGTTCGATTTTTTTTTTTGCCAGGAAGGATATAGTAACTCATATAATCACTCTTTACAACCGTGGTGAGCAGAAAAGCATCTCAGCATGCAACAGAAAACAGAAGGACACATTGAGTTCCACTCCTGCAGCAAAGAACAGGGATCTTAGAATCAAGAACAAGTTCCTATTAAAGTGGCCGGTGAGTGTATAATCCTTCTTTCTAACACACTCAAGAAATATGACTGAGTGACTGATTTCACTCGCAACACATGAGCTGTTCAGTCAAATTAAACCCAAAGGCGATCAGACTGAATCCACCAAAAAAAAAGTTAATTGAGGTGAACTTTAACGTGACACATGAAAAAGTGTGATGAAAAGGAAACAAAAACGATCCAGCCATGCTCTCTTTCTCAAAATAAAAAAAAAGTTAAAAAATAATACAATAATGAAAGGTTTTCAGGGATCACTCTCTATTCTTTCCATTTCCTGTTTGCAGAAGTAGTTTTAACCTGTAGTCGTGTCATGGGGAGAAAAATATTCGCATATCATTCAGATACAACTGGAGTTTTCCGCTCCAGAAGCGTGAGCCTGTGCTGCGGCTCTTCATAACAGCACATCAATAACACACGTGGTTAGGCTCGTATTCCACAATCCGTTTATAGACACTGGGGTTTGATATGTTACACCTTGAGTAAGTAGTACACAATACCAGACTGAGAAAACTCTGTGTTCTATTTCGTTTCTCCTGACCGCCAGAGGCGGTGATTTCAGCACATGGATATCCATCACACGAACGTGCAGGTCGAGTAATAGTAACAACAAAGTCACGTGTGACCTGGGTGATGTCACCCCGTGACCCCGGCATAAAAGACCGGTAAACCCAGGAAGTGACCTCTTGCATCTTCTCGCGTTTGCAGGTTGCGAGTTGGATTGGAATTTGGACAAAGCGCTGTGTTAGTTTCGTTACCCGTAGGGTTGGGGCTGTGCTTACGCATCCTCCAAGAAACTGCGTTAAGTCCACCAATTCTTTTCTCTTGTCGTTATATTCGTATTGATTTGTTACTCCGTTAAGCTGAGTGCTCTCGCTCGGTGGAGTTAGCTGATTAGCCCTCCGAGGCGGTGTCCTCACCGCTGGAGGCCGGCTTGTTTTTGTTCAGGTAAGCGGTTTTCATTCATTTAAATTAAACCGGTGTTTCTCGCCACTGTTTATCAGTTCTGTGGCGCACGGCGCCTATCTTTGTTAATATTATCAACCGCCTTGTTTTGTGTAGCCTTGCCTCCGGCCTGCTCACGGGCCGGCTGTCTTGTGTGTTGTATTCGTATTGTTTGTTACTCCGTTAAGCTGAGTGCTCTCGCTCGGTGGAGTTAGCTGACTAGCCCTCCGAGGCGGTGTCCTCGCCGCTGGAGGCCGGCTTGCTTTCGTTCAGGTAAGCGATTTTCATTCATTTAAATTAAAGCGGTGTTTCTCGCCGCTGTTTGTTATCAGTTCTGTGGCGCACGGCGCCTATCCTTGTTAATATTATCGACCGCCTTGTTTTGTGTAACCTTGCCTCCGGCCTGCTCACGGGGCGGCTGTCTTGTGTGTTTTAGCGGCGTATGATGTCTTCTCACGCTAGTGAATAACTGTTTAGTTGCGTCCCGACCACGGGTGTGTTCGCCCGGTTGTTTTTTCGTTGCCGCCTGATTGTTTATTTTGGGATACTTACTTGGGGTGTTCTCGCCCTATTTTTTAAGTTCCCTTCTGCCAGCCAGGTGTCGTGGACCTATTCTCTTGCTGCGCCAACTGCCGGGCCCCCCTCGAGCCAGAGGACGGCCACCGCGAGTGCCCCTCGTGCCTGGGTATTGATCACCTGCGGCAGGGGCTGACGGACATAGCCTGCGCAGACTGCATGTGCCTGAGCGTGGCTGCGCGGACCGCCAGGCTGGCTCGGATGGATCCTCCGTCTGACATACCCCGGGCCTCGGGGGGACAGGACAGGGTGCCGGCTGCAGCAGCAGGGCCCAGCAAGCGCCGTGGGGCTCCCCCACACGTCTCCGCTTCCAAGGCGAAAAAGAAGCGCCCGGGCGATTTGGCTCGGAAGGTGGAGGTGATGTCCACCGAGCTGGAGGAGATGAAGGCCCTGCTGGCGAATCTCCAGCCTCCGCCACAGGGCAGCAGTGTTCCCGCAGCCACCCCATCTGCCTGGCAGCCCGACCGTTCGCCATCACCACCGCTTCTGTCACCGGCCGTTGATACACGCGGCCTGGATGAGCTGTCGATCCGGGCATCGGAGAGCTTTGACTGCGGTGGGTCTGACGGTCACGACTCCACCTCTCCGGCTGGTTCCCAGGCCACCAGCCATGGCACCATGGCAGCGTCGGAAGGCGGACGCTCATCCATCCAGCCAACGCTGAGGGCTGCATTGGCCCGTCTGGGGTTGGACACGCCCCCGGTGGCCCAGCATCAGAGCGCTTTCTTCAGAGGCTCCACACAGCCTTCCTCGTTGTCTGTTCCGCCCTCGGCCCCATACATCGAGGAGTTACAGAGGTGTTGGGCGGACCCTAGACGCCGTTCCCACCTCCCTAGTGACTGCAGGGCCCTGGCAGCAATGCAGGACGCCCCTACCTACGGCCTCCAGCAGATGCCCAACATTGAGCCCTCTGTGGCTGCCCTCGTCCTTTCGCCCAACGAAGCTCTGCGGCCTGACGCCCGATGCCCCCGCACTCAATGCCGCGCGACCGACGACCTCATCGTGCGGGGATACAACACGGCAGCACAAATGGGTCGTATTGACAACTCCATGTCCCATCTGCTGCTGGCCCTCGCCCAGACGCTGGAGGGGACGAGCGCGGCATCACGGGAGCTGTGTGACGCGGCTCTCCAGGCCTTTGCCTACTCGTCGCGGGAACTGGGCCGGCTGATGTTGTATCTCACCCTCGCCCGCCGGCAGATATGGCTGGCGCAGTCCCCTCTGGCCGAGCCCGACCGGCGTGTGCTGCGCTCTCTCCCTGTTGTCCCCAGGGAGCTGTTTGGCGAGGCTGCTCAGCAAGCCCTGAACCGGAGTGCCCAGGTCGTCCAGGCGCGACAGCAGTTCGCTGGCCTCCGCCAGGCCCACCACCACGGCAACGCTGCCCAGTCCTTCAGGGGGCCCACACCGACTCTGTCTCGGCCACGCACCCGCCAGGAGACCAGACGGGTTGATGACTTTCGTCGCCCCACCACCTCCTGGACCCGCGGCGCTGCCCCCTACACCCAGTCCGCTCCTCGTCGCCCCCATGGTGACCAACGGGGGAGGTCTGGGCGGCGCTGACATCAGCGCGCCGGCGGTCGGCCGCTTTTCCAGCGAACAGCTCCAAAGCTGGAGAGCGTTGACCCCAGACCCCTGGGTGCCGGTGACCCTCACCGAGGGTTACCGCATCCAGTTCTGCCGCCGACCGCCACGTTTTCATGGGGTCAAACACACCACCGTGAGCCATCCAGGGAAGTCCCTCGTCCTCCGGCAGGAAATCGCCACCTTCCTGGAGAAAGGAGCAATCTCTCCCGTTGACAGGCAGAGACAGCAAGGTGGGTTCTACTCCAGGTATTTTCTGGTTCCGAAGAAGGATGGCGGTATCCGCCCGATCCTCGACCTGAGGTCCCTCAACTCCCATTTGAAGACCATGAGATTCTGCATGCTGCGTACAATGGATGTCTTACACCACATCCAGGCGGGCGACTGGTTTGCCACCGTCGACCTGAAAGACGCCTATTTCCATGTTCCCATTGCGCCACACCACAGGCAGTTCCTGCGGTTTGCCTTCGAGGGCCAGGCTTTCGAGTTCAATGTTTTACCCTTTGGGATATCACTGGCACCCCGTGTGTTCACCAGGTGTGTGGCAGCGGCATTGGCACCACTTCAGGCAAGGAGTTTGCGTGTCCTGCCTTACCTGGACGACTGGCTCGTCTGTTCACGGTCAGCAGCTCAGGCCTGCACCGACATCGCGACTGTGCTCTCACATGTCGCAGAGCTGGGGCTCAGGGTGAATTACAAGAAGAGCTCGCTGGTGCCCAGCCAGGAGACGACTTTCTTGGGCATGCACCTGGATTCGAGGTCGTTGATGGCAACCCCCTCCCAGACCAGGATCCACAACATCCGCCTGCTGCGTGGCCGCTTCGGACGGGGCAGGTCACTCGCCCTGAAGACCTTTCAGCGCCTGCTGGGCATGCTTACGGCAGCCTCCTCTCTGGTCCCACTGGGGCTCCTGGACTTGCGTCCACTTCAGAGGTGGCTCAACGGTCTCCACCTCCACCCGGCGCTACGGGCTGTGTTCCTCGGCCTACAGCACTTCCTCCCAGGCCTGGCCGGCAGACACGTCCTGGTGCGGACGGACAACGCTACGGTAGTGTACTACATCAACCACCAGGGAGGCACCAAGTCCCTCCAGTGCTTGGAAGTGGCCGGCCAACTTCTGCGGTGGGCCCATCGACATCTCTTGAGCCTGCGTGCCATGTACTTGCCAGGCACTGCCAACAGGGCAGCGGATCTGCTGTCCCGCCAGAACCCCGATCCCGGGGAATGGAGACTCAACCCAGCGGTGGTTCTCGCCATCTGGGAACGTTTTGGCAGGGCAGAGGTGGACCTCTTTGCCTGCCAGGAGTCGACACACTGCCCTCTGTGGTTCAGCCTCCACGGCCCCAGTCCCCTGGGCCAGGATGCGCTGGCGCATGCTTGGCCGAGGCAACTGCTGTATGCCTTCCCCCCTCTGCCGCTGATCGTGCCAACCCTACACAGGGTTGCAATGGACCACCACGGGCTGCTGCTTGTCGCCCCTCGGTGGCCGGGCCGAGTGTGGTTTCCCAAGTTGCTGCAAGTTCTGAACGGCGACCCCTGGTGCCTGCCAGTGAGGACGGACCTGCTATCACAGCTGGGAGGGCAGATCTGGCACCCAGATCCAGCCCGTCTGCAGCTCTGGGTGTGGCCGCTGAAGGGCCGGACCCCCTGCTAGGTCTTTGTGAGCCGGCAGTGGTCAACACCATTGCAAGCTCTCGGGCACCCTCCACCAATGCCCTCTACGCCAACAGATGGAGGCTTTTCTCCAACTGGTGCTTAACTCGGGGGGAGGAGCCTACATGCTGCCCCCTGCCGACCATTCTACTGTTCCTCCAGTCTCTGTTTGATAAGGGTCTTACTCCTTCCACCATCAAGGTCTATGCAGCTGCCATCTCTGCTCAGCATGCCAGAGTTGGGGGAAGGACCGTGGGGTCCCACCCCTTGGTGGCACGTTTCTTGAAGGGTGCTCTCCGGTTGAGACCCCCCCGACGGAGCCGGGTACCCACATGGGATCTTCACTTGGTGCTGCAGGCTCTCTGCGATGCACCGTTTGAGCCCCTGCTCACGGCAGACATTTCATGGCTCTCCCTGAAGACTGCTTTTCTTCTGGCCATTTGTTCCTGTTATCATCCTTGTCAGTTATGTTCCTTTTTATGCTCTTTAGGAAAGCCCAGCATAAAAAGCATAAAAAGGAACATAACTGACAAGGATGATAACAGGAACAAACGCAAGAACATTGTCATTCCCTACATTTCTGGTCTATCTGAGAAACTCAGGAGGATCTTCTACAAACACAACATTCCAGTACATTTCAGACCCAATAACACCCTGAAGCAGAAACTGGTCCACCCTAAGGACAAAATACCCAGATACAAACAGGACAACGTAGTGTATGCAATTCAGTGCAGTGAGAATTGCACAAATTCGTATATTGGGGAGACGAAACAACCGCTATACAGGCACTTGGCCCAACACAGGAGAGCCAGCTCCTCAGGCCAGGACTCGGCTGTCTACATTCATCTTAACAACGAAGGACACTCATTTCGGGATTGTGACGTACGCATTTTAGCCAGAGAGGATTCATTGGTATGAACGAGGAGTCAAAGAAGCCATTTTTGTCAACCTGGAACGGCCATCACTGAACAGAGGTGGGGGTCTAAGACATCATTTGTCAACCATCTACAAGGTGGTCTTGGGGACACTTCCCAGACGGCTGGGTGTACGCCAGGACCCAGCTGTTTTCGGGGACTCACAGGAGGACAGAGAGAGTCAGATTGCCATTGATCACCCTAACGGGCAATCCTTTGATCACCCTAATGACTCACCGTTCACACCCAGCCTCCAGCGACCCACACCAACATGATGCCTCAATGACACCTTAGATGAGCTGATCAGCAGAATTCTGATTCTGAGCCAGGAGAGGATAAATATCTGATACTCCCTATTAGTCAGACAGAACTGAGGAAGCCTTTTGGACGAGAGGTGAAACGTTTTCAAGAATCTTCAAGCAAGTCCAGTTGCCCATTTCTACCACCCACAGATAGATAGATAGATAGATAGATAGATAGATAGATAGATAGATAGATAGATAGATAGATAGATAGATAGATAGATAGATAGATAGAGTAATATAAGATATTAAACCAAGAGTGATTTAAAATGGGTAAGTTTCAGATAGAAAATAAAATAGACAATGAGTGGATGAATGAATGAATGAATGAATGAATGAATGAATTTCGAACATGTATAAAAATGTATGTAACTATTTGTACATACAAAAGAAAGAAAATGAAAAAAGTGACAAAAAAAGAATAAATAAAATAACAAAGAGCTCAAACATTACAATACACCGCACATTGTTCGAAAAAGGAGTGGGAAGAAGTACAATACTTTTTTTAATTTCCCACCCCTTTTTAACTACCCCGAAATCCAAACTACATTAATACACCTATAAAAATATATACCATATATACACTTCATGATTATCCATATAAATATATAATTACAAAAATAAATATATACTACATACTATATATATATATATATACACACACACACACACACACATACATACATACACACATCTCATCTCATTATCTCTAGCCGCTTTATCCTTCTACAGGGTCGCAGGCAAGCTGGAGCCTATCCCAGCTGACTACGGGCGAAAGGCGGGGTACACCCTGGACAAGTCGCCAGGTCATCACAGGGCTGACACATAGACACAGACAACCATTCACACTCACACCTACGGTCAATTTAGAGTCACCAGTTAACCTAACCTGCATGTCTTTGGACTGTGGGGGAAACCGGAGCACCCGGAGGAAACCCACGCGGACACGGGGAGAACATGCAAACTCCACACAGAAAGGCCCTCGCCGGCCCCGGGGCTCGAACCCAGGACCTTCTTGCTGTGAGGCGACAGCGCTAACCACTACACCACCGTGCCACCCACATACACGCATATTATATATATATACACATACACACACACACATATACACATACATACACACATATATACACACACACACACACACATATATATATATATATCAGCTGGATAGTACAGTGGTAACACTCACTGACTACGACGCAGGAGATCGGGGTTCGAATCCCGGTCGGGGCAAAACATCATCCAGTAAGGGTTCTTAGGCAAAAACCCCTCATGATATATCAGCCTACCTCAGGAATGAGTGAAGACATAACTGATCGAGTCATACCGGCTCAGACGTCGCCCGGGTCAACAAGGTCTGCGTCAGTTGCTAGGGAACCAGGGCAAACTGATGAGAAATGGGCTACTGGAACAAGACATCGATGGACGAGGACAGAAAATACGGATTTGCTGGAATGCTACTATACAAGCAATCCCAGAGAGAGGGGATACATGCAGCGAATGTGGGACCATTGGATACTTCGAAACCCACAATCAAGGCTAACAAAGAAACAGCTATTAGCCCAGTGTTCCAACATCCGTAATCGAAATCTACTATCACAACTAGAGATTAATGAAATACAACAACGATGCTACGGCAAGGGGGAGCCAGGAAGACAGGTCAGCGGGGAGATGTCATCATCCCCACAACCAGAGATTGGGTACCAAGCCCCAAAAACTAACAGCCTCAACACAAGAGCTGCTGACCTGAGAAGGAAGATCGTGACCCAACTGGAAACCTGGAGCCCCCGACGAATACCGAAGCTGAGTTGCCAAGTACCTTCAGAAGATCTACTAGTAGATGTGAATGCTGCTCTGAAGACAATCTCCACAAGAACCATCACTGAGACCAACAAGCTGATACACAGTACAGCAACAGTAATCATGGAGATGCTTGGACACAAGGTGGGCTCGGGACATAACAAACAGTATCCACCATGGAAGAGACGATTAGAGGCCAAGATAAAGGCAGCACGGAGAGAAGTTAGCCAGCTAGCTGAACTACAGAAAGGGAACATGGTGAATAAAGGGGCACCCAGGAAGTACAACTCACTCTCCATACCAGAGGCACTCGAAACTGCCAAACAGCGACTAACAGCTCTGGCCACCCGGTTGAAGAGATACACCAAGGAGGGAGAGGCCAGGAGAATAAACAAGCTGTTCTCCACTGAACCAGCCAAGGTGTACTCTCAGTGGCAGGGGAACAACAACCAGTCAGACCCACCAAGAGCTGAGGTGGAAAAATACTGGAGAGACATATGGGAAAGAAAGGCAAGAACCCAGAACAAGAACCAGTAACCATCTCAATGGCAGACGTCCAAGAAAGAGTGTCAAAGATGAAGAGCTGGACAGCACCAGGCCCCGATATGATCCATACGTACTGGCTGAAGAAGCTAACTGCACTCCATGAACGCCTAGCAGCACAGATGAACCAGCTGCTGAGGGATGGAACCCACCCAGAATGGCTAACCCAAGGCAGGACAGTCCTAATCATGAAGGACCCCCAGAAGGGACCCATCCCATCCAACTACCGGCCAATTACCTGTCTCTGCACAACATGGAAGGCCCTGTCAGGCATCATTGCAGCAAAAATGAGTAAGCATGTGGCTCAATACATGAGCGAGGCACAGAAAGGGATTGGCAGTAACACCAGAGGAGCCAAGCACCAGCTACTGGTCGATAGAACAGTCGCCCGAGACTGTAAGAAGAGACAGACCAACCTGTGCACTGCCTGGATTGACTACAAGAAAGCCTACGACTCAATGCCACACACATGGATACTGGAATGTCTGGAACTGTATAAGATCAACAGGAACCTAAGGACCTTCATCCAGAACTCAATGGAAATGTGGAAGACAACCCTAGAGGCCAACTCAAAACCCATTGCCCAAGTCAACATCAAGTGCGGCATATACCAAGGAGATGCGCTATCACCACTGCTGTTCTGCATAGGCCTGAACCCCCTCAGTCAGATCATCACGAAGAACGGCTACGGGTACCGATTCCGTAGTGGGACAACAATCAGCCACCTGCTCTACATGGATGACATCAAGCTGTATGCCAGGAACGAGCGAGAAATAGACTCGCTGATCCACACCACCCGGATCTACAGCGATGACATAGGGATGTCATTCGGATTGGACAAGTGTGGCCGGATGGTCTCAAAGAGAGGCAAGATCATCCGGACTGAGGGGATTGACCTACCAGAGGGCAACATAGGTGATATCCAAGACAGCTACAAGTACCTTGGCATCCCACAGGCTAATGGAAACCATGAAGAAGCCACAAGGAAGTCAACCACAGCCAAATACCTCCAGAGAGTAAGGCAGGTCCTGAAAAGTCAGCTGAATGGTAAGAACAAGGTCCGAGCCATCAACATGTATGCACTACCAGTCATCAGATACCCCGCTGGCATCATAAACTGGCCAAAGGAGGAGATAGAAGCCACAGATATCAAGACTAGAAAGCTCCTCACCATGCATGGAGGGTTCCACCCCAAGTCCAGCGCCCTGAGACTATACACTAAGCGGAAAGAGGGAGGCCGAGGGCTAGTGAGCATCAAGACCACGGTCCAGGATGAAACATCGAAAATCCGAGAATACATCAGAAAGATGGCCCCAAAGGATGAACTGCTAAGTGAATGTCTCAGGCAGCAGAACCCTGATGAGAGTGCAGAGGAGGAGGAGGAACAGACAACCTGGAGAGACAAACCCCTACATGGTATGTACCACCGTCAGATAGAGGAAGTGGCTGATATCAAGAAATCCTACCAGTGGCTGGATAATGCAGGACTGACAGACAGCACAGAGGCACTAATCATGGCAGCACAAGAACAGGCCATAAGCACAAGAGCCATAGAGGCCAGGATCTACCAGAGTAGATCAGACCCAAGATGCAGACTGTGCAAAGAAGCCCCTGAAACAGTCCAGCACATAGTAGCAGGGTGTAAGATGCTAGCTGGATCAGCGTACATGGAGAGGCACAACCAAGTGGCTGGGATAGTATACAGGAACATCTGCAACCAGTATGGAATAGAAGTACCCAAGTCCCAATGGGCCATACCACAGAAGGTGGCTGAGAACAACAGGGCCAAGGTTCTGTGGGACTTCAGCTTCCAGACTGACAAACAGATCCTGGCTAACCAACCGGACATAGTGGTGATGGACAAAGAGCAGAAGAGGGTGGTGGTGATAGATGTGGCGATCCCAGCTGACGCCAACATCAGGAAGAAGGAACATGAGAAACTTGAGAAGTATCAAGGGTTGAAAGAGCAGCTGGAACGGATGTGGAAGGTCAAGGGTTGCGTGGTCCCCGTGGTAGTGGGGGCACTTGGGGCAGTAACCCCCAAACTGGGAGAGTGGCTCCAGCAAATCCCAGGAACAACATCTGAAGCCTCAGTCCAGAAGAGGGCAGTCCTAGGAACATCGAAGATACTGCGCAGAACCCTCAAACTCCCAGGCCTCTGGTAGAGGACCCGAGCTTGAGGATGACATGGATACCACCTCCCCCCGGGGGTGAGAAGGAGATTATATATATATACACACACACACACACACACACACACATACACACACTCATATACATATACATATATATACACATATATACACACACACATACATATACACACACACATATACATACATACACTTCATAAATATCTATATAAATATTTAGTTACAAAATTAAATATATACTTCATTCTATATATACACTTCATAAATATCTATATAAATATATAATTACAAAAATAAATATTTACTACATACCTATCCCTGTAAATATGAAGATATCTATCCCCATAAATAAATATATACCATATACTAAGTTAGTTCTAATAGAACAATCAACCCTATTCTATTTATCCCTCATCATCCTCCATTAACATACTTCCTCTTCAATATACTTATTTAAAAATATTTTTTGTACCTTTTTTTAAAACAGATTTATATTTGCACTTTGTTTTATTTCTGTCTCCAGTCTGTTCCATAAAGTCACCCCACAGCTCGATACGCACATGCTTTTCATATTTGTTCGAACCGGTTTTTTAAAATTTAGGTCTCCCCTTAGATTATATCCCCCCTCTCTCTCACTAAACATTCCTTGTATATTTTTCGGCAATAGATTATTTCTTGCTTTGTACATTATTTGTGCTGTTCTGAATTTGACCAGATCCATAAATTTCAACATGTGTGATTTTATGAATAGTGAGTTTGTATGTTCTCTGTATCCTGTTTTGTTTATTGTCCTTATTGCTCTTTTCTGTATTGTACATATCGGCTGCAGAGTGGTTTTGTAGGCGTTTCCCCAGACTTCGACACAATAAGTCAGATATGGCAAAAATAATGAGTAATATAGAGTATGCAAAGATTTACAATCAAGAATATATTTTGTTTTCCACAGAATTGCCGAGCACTTTGCCAGTTTTGCTCATACATATCCTACATGAGGTTTCCAGGAGACTTTAGGATCCAAAATCACACCAAGAAATTTAATTTCCTGTACCATTTCTATCTTAGTATTGTCTATTATCAATTCTACATTACAATCTATTTTGTGTCTCCCAAACAACATAATCTTTGTTTTGCTTAGATTTAATGATAATTTATTTTTGTCAAACCATAGTTTTAGTTTATTTATTTCAGTTGTGATTATCTCTAAAGTCTGCTGCAAATTCTCACCAGAACAAAAAATATTGGTGTCATCTGCAAACAAAACAAATTTCAGTACTTGCGAAATTGTACACGTCATTGATATATATTATGAATAATTTCGGACCTAATATTGACCCCTGTGGTACCCCGCATGTAATGTTCATGAAATCAGATTTATGGTCACCTATCTGCACAAACTGTTGCCTGTTTCTTAGATAGCTCGACAGCCAACTCCACCCAACTCCCCTAACACCACACTTTTCTAGTTTGCTTAATAATATACTATGATCAATAGTATCGAATGCTTTTTTTAGGTCCACAAATACTCCAATTGCTATTTTTTTATTGTCTATACATTTTGTGATTTCCTCTATTAGTTCCATTAGTGCCATCGATGTTGATCTGTCCGTTCTGAATCCATATTGACTGTCTGTAAGGAGGTTGTGTTTTTCAATGAATTTGTCCAATCTATCTGAAAAAAGTTTTTCGAGTATTTTGGAGAATTGGGGGAGTAAAGAAACGGGCCTGTAGTTTGTGAAATGGTGTCTATCTCCATTTTTAAACAATGGTATCACTTTTGCAATTTTCATTTTGTCTGGAAATGTACCTGATTGAAAAGATAAATTGCAGATGTGGGTGAGTGGTTCACAATTCCCTCAATAACTGTCTTTACTGTTAACATGTCTATATCATTCCAGTATGCAGAAGTTTTGTTTTTACATTTTCTTACAATTTGGATAATTTCTTCCTCATCAGTTGCAGTTAGAAAAATTGTACTTGGATTTCTGTCCCCCATATCTTCTATGTCCCCACATTGTGTTGTCCCGGGTTCCTTTATTTTTGCTGCTAAATCTGGTCCCACATTTACAAAGAATTGATTAAAACCATTCACCACATCCTCCATATTATTTATGGTCTTATCATTTTCAGTGTAATACTCCGGGTAATTTGTAGTTTTGGATCCATTTCTCACAATACCATTTAGTACAGTCCATATACCTTTAATATTGTTTTTATTTTTCTCCACTAATTTATTATAATAGTCTTTCTTACATATCCTTATAATATTAGTTAATTTATTTTTATATTTTTCCTCTGCCTCTATAGTTCGATGCTTTAAGAATTGTCTGTATAATATATTTTTCTTTTTGCAGGCATTTTGTAGCCCCTTGGTGACCCACGGACTATTTGTATATTTATGTATATTACTGTATTTCTTTATAGGACAATTTTTATTATATAGTTCATTGAATATTATTAAAAATTCCTCATATGCTTTATCAACATCTTTTTCTTTATAAACTACATTCCAGTCCTGTATTATTAAATCATTTTTTAGTGCAATCATGGTTTCTTCAGTTTTCACTCATATATTTATAATTTTCAGTATCCTTTTTCTTGCTATAATTACAGTAATATACATTAAAAATAGGTAGTTGGTCACTGATGTCTGTTAATAGTAGTCCACTCTCTATATTATTTTCCAGGATATTAGTAAATATATTATCTATTAAAGTGGTGCTGTGAGAAGTGATCCTGCTTGGTCTGGTAATAGTTGGGTACAGTCCCATACTGAACATTAAGTTAATGAACTCTTCTGTCATTTTGTGTTTATGATTAAAGAGGTCAATGTTAAGATCACCCCAGATGTACATGACCTTCTGAGTTGATTTTATAAACATACTTTCCATCCAATCTATAAAAACTTCTATGCTTGATCCAGGACATCTGTATATACAGCTCACCGTTATATTTTCATTTTTTCACAACATATTTCTATTGTAATACACTCCATCCAATCATCAACAGCTACCGTCATTTTATTATTAATTTTATATTCCAAACTATTATCAACATATATTGCCACTCCCCCTCCTCTTTTGTTCTTTCTATTGATATAATTTAATTCATACCCGTTCAGCTCAAAATCTACTCCCATCTCATCGTTGATCCAAGTTTCTGATATGGCTATTATATTGAATGGAGTATTGAACTGACTGAGATATTCCTTCATTTTATGGAAATTGGCATACAGACTTCTGGTATTGAAATGAATAATTGATATCTTATTTCCGTCTCTGATCTTTGCATTGTATTGATATTCAGTGTAATACCGGCAGCTGATATTGATGTTGCTGAAAAGATTATTTTCCGGATCAATATTATTTTCCATATCTTGTATTTTGTGCTCAGTATAATGGAAAGTGTCCGGTTCTTGTGTCCAGTGTCCAATCCTTGTGTCATGATTGTAAATTGCTTTGATTGGCTCCCTCAGAATTTGTCCAGTTCCCCAATATCTCAGATGACCAAGATCTTGGCCTCTTCTGGAGATCCCTTCAGCTTGATGAAAATCTTGCAGTTTTGTGTCCAAGTGTTCTGGATTTTCCCCTGTTTCCTTAGTAGTCTCGCCTTTTTTGCAATGTCTGCATTTTTTTTGGTTAAGTGCTCATTTAAAAACACATCTGAGCCTTTCAGTTTCTTCCCTTGTTTTAACAGTTGCATCTTGTGCTTTCTGTTGGCAAATCGCATTATTACCACCGGTTTGCCTGTGTTGCTTCTCCGTGGGAGAGGGTGACATGCTTCGATGTTAGTGCTTTTTACCTCAATCCCCTTGGAGTGCAGGAATGCTAACACCTGTTTCTCCACAGAGTTAGCATCCTCCTCATTCAGTTCCTCTCCATCTCTTCTCGCCACTGCTCCAGCATATGAGCGGGGTTGAATTTGTAGGTCCAGAATTCATGACGTGCCTCTGACAGGAGTTTACAGCAGGAAGTCGGGCCATGAATTCACGTCCCCGCCCTCTCAGGCATCAGTAATTACAGAACTCTGTCCGGAGGCGAGGCTGAACAAGTGATTAGGTCCAGTGTTGCCAGATTGGGCGGTTTCAAGTGCATTTTAAAATTGTGAAAATTGTGAAAATACGGGATTGTGAAACACATTGTGAAAATACGGGATATTTTCGGGAAAATAAAAAAACGGGAAGACAGCGGGAAATAAGTCAAAATAAGGGATTTCCCAGGAAAAACGGGAGGGTTGACAGGTATGTCTTAACCAGCTTCATGAGGTAGTCGCCTGGAATCCTTTTCAATTAACAGGTGTGTTTCATCAAAAGTTAATTAGTGGACGAGTTTCCTGCCTTCTTAAAGCGTTTGAGATCAAACAGTAATAATACAGTAAATAGCCCTATTCATACTACAACTGGAGTAATCCATACAATATTATGTCAAGAACCGAACAACTAAGTAAAGAGAAACAACATCCATCATTACTTTAAGACATGAAGTGACTTTTAATTCATAAAAATAAAGAAAAAACATTGAATTAGAACGCGTGTCCAAATTTTTGACTAGTACTGTGTATTACGAAATATATATTTTCTTTACATCTCTACTAGTGATTTAGATAGTGACAGGGCTGTAGTTCTCAAGTCTTGTCTCAGACTCAAGACATTTTTTCTATTGTCTTGGACTCTTTGGTACATATTTGCACTCTGACTTGTCTCGGTCTTGACCACTGGTATTGCCATATATTCTATTTGGTCTTGACTGAGTCCAGCTGCCTTTTAAAAATATATGTTGTTTTTATTTTTTTTCAAGTAACTTTGGACTCAGTCTGGACATGGACATGAACCTCTTTGGACTTGGTCTTAGCATGAACTCAACTCTTTGGACTGAGTCTTGACATAGACTAGAAATTCTTTGGACTTGGTCTTGACATGGACTCGAAACTCTCTGGACCCATTCTTAACATGAACTTGAAACTCTTTGGACTCATTCTTGACCTAGACACGAAGCTCGGACTCGGTCTCGACACGGACTCGAAACTCGTTGGACTTGGTCTCGACCTGGACTTGAAACTCTTTGGACTGGGTCTCGACATGGACTCAACTTGTTGGACTCGGTCTCGACATGGACTTCAAAACTCTTTTTGGACTCGATCTTGATATGGACTTGAAACTCTTTGGACTTGGTCTTGACATGGACTCAAAACTCGTTGGACTCTGTCTTGACATGGACTTCAAAACTCTTTGGACTCGGTCTCAACACGGACTCAAAACTCTTTGGACTGGGTCTCGACATGAACTTGAACTTCTTTGGACTCAGTCTTGATAAAGACTTGAAACTCTCTGGACTGGGTCTCGACATGGACTCGAAACTCGTTGGACTCAGTCTTGACATGGACTTCAAAACTCTTTGGATTTGGTCTTGATATAGACTTGAAACTTTTTGGGCTCAGTCTTGACATGGACTCGAAACTCTCTGGACCCATTCTTGACATGGACTCAAACTCTTTGGGTTTGGTCTTGACATAGACTCAAACTCTTTGGACTGGGTCTTGACATGGACTCGAGACTCTTTGGACTGGGTCTCGACATGGACTCAAACTATTTGGACTGGGTCTCGACATGGACTTGAACCTCTTTGGACTCGGTCTTGACATGGACCCGAAACTCTTTAGACCTGTTCTTGACATGGACTTGAAACTCTTTGGACTCGTTCTTGACATAGACTTTGAAACTCATTGGATTCTGTCTTGACATGGACTCGAAACTCACTGGACTCAGTCTTGATAGGGACTCAACTCATTCTTGACATGGACTCGAAATTCTTTGGACTGGGTCTTAACTATGGACTCAACTCTTTGGACTCGGTCTTGACTATGGACTCGAGCCTCTTTGGTCTCGGTCTTGGCATGGACTCGAGCCTCTTTGGTCTCGGTCTTGGCATGGACTCGAAACTCTTTAGACTCGGTCTTGACATGGACTTGAGGTTCTTTGGACTGGGTCTTGACATGGACTTGGAACCTCTTTGGTCTCAGTCTTGGCATGGACTCAAGGTTCTTTGGACTCAGTCTTGACATGGACTTGAGCCTCTTTGTTTTATGTAAACGATTTGTTTTATCTCGGTTAGTTTTATCTAAACAAACCACATTTGCACTGAAAATAAGCACTGCTGTAGTGTAGTAGGGAACATTTCAGTCTGAAGCGAACAAACCAGGCTGAAAGTTGAAGATATTCAACCACATAGGCTGAAAGATCTGAAAAATCAAGTGCAAGGGCTAAAAATAGCTGTCATAGAACCAACAGGGAAAGAAAGTGGGGTAAAGTCTAAAGAAGAAAAAAAAAGCAGAAATGATCTAATGAAGATGGATTGTGCTGTCTGTATCACTCTTCACCTCCAGCTGTGAACTAACTAGGCAGCCTGCGAGAATGAAATCTGTTATGTCAAATCGACTCGCAGAAACCCATTTCATTATCATTACAGTCACTCATTAAGCCCAAGCCAGAGGCTACATGGCCCATTCCACAACCGCTGGAACAGGAAAAAAAAGACATTTCTCACATTTGAATGCTAATATAAGTGTTATATGCAGTTAATATAAGTAGCGTGAGATAACATCAACAACAAACACAACATGTTAAAAACTTGTTTATGTTCCCATCTAAACAGCACGTCCCTGTCAAAGAAAAGCATTTCTGGTTTATCAGGAAAGAAAAGATGCAGTGAGGTGTGCAGGCATTGTGAAGCAGCAGCATTACTCTTCTTCTTTTTTTTTGTATTCATGTTGCCAGATGGTTTATTGTGCAACAAACTGAGCATGCAAATGAAACATTCATAGCACTGCATATTTCCTGTAAATGTGTAACACACTGCAAATAGTGACACCGTAAAAAGTGAAAATACCCATTTCTGATTATACCGTTACAATTTCTAGATATTATTTCTTGATATTTTTGATCATTTCAAGCTTCAAATCTTGTTCTATCAGTAGATTTAATTTTAATTTTTTTTAAGAATCAATTTCTAGAAGCTAAATTATCTGGCGATAAAATAAGAAATGTGTAAAAGCATCTAAAAAACAAACAATATATCTGATTTATAACAATTGCTTTCAAGATTCACAAGAGCTTTATTATCAATACGTCCATATACAAGTATAGCGTGCGGTGAAATAACGTTTCCCTCAGACTCCCCATGGTGCATTTATAGAGAAGATTATAAAAACGGGATATAAATAACTTTAATCAGACTAAATAGAGGGTGCATCAGTTGCCCCCTAAAAATGAAAAGTTCCTCCGATCATGGTGCATTTTTGTTTTTATGTTCCTTTTGGTAAGAAAACACACTGGGTGAAATATTTTGACAAAATTCAGAAGTTTAATGGTGGCACCAGGAGCTCAAAGTTATGGAAAAAGCTGCTATTTTATGACTTTTATGACAAAATTTCGATCACTTTTCATGAAACATTATGGCACCTTATTAGGATACCAAATATCTTAGATACACATTTTTAGTACATATTCTAAATATATTATCAAGCACAGTTTGAGTTTTAGCTGTTCATTGAATCATTGTTCAACTACTTTTAAACAATACAAATGTATTATGAATCACATTAATGCTTCTCAATCCCTTGCAAAGGTTCTTAACATGATCTCTGGCTCACAAGAAATCAATAAATGGAGTCCAACATTGTGATTCAAACCTTACGCGAAAATATAAAATAAGCGTTTTTTGGCAAAAAATGAACCTCATGGTGCCACCATTAGACTTTTGAATACGGTCAAAAAATTTTACAGGATGTCTTTATTGGTGAAAAGGAACACCCAAACAAAAATGCATCAGATTTTATGAAAGTGAGGGCAACTGATGCACCCTACTAAATAATATATATTCTATTTACGTTCACTGGATATGCGCGATTGCATACTCTGATTGGCTACTCCACTATGAGGATATCAGCTCATATATCGTGAGTAGAGAAAAACAAAATGGCGGAGCGTGTTGCTGAACCAACTGAGGATGAAATAAAAACTCTACTCGAAAAAACTCCAAAAAATATTTTTAAAAAAGCAACAAAATATGGAATAAAAGTATTTGATGGTAAAACTTCTTTTTTTTTTCAAGAATTATTATTATTATTATTATTATTATTATTATAGCATTTTTTCACAAATTGCTCCTGTCACTTCGCCGGTTTGTTTACATAACATAGCAGAGTTAAATACACTCGCACAGGATTTTAATTAAAGCATTCACACAGGGACGGAAACGAACAGCCGAAAAACACCGACACCATGGCGTGAGCTGGAGGCTCTGCTGGGTTTCTGGCTGCACCGCTGTTTGAGGTGGGAATCACTGCATTAGCGGCTGCTTCGGATTCAGATTTGGTTTAGCTGTACTCAATACAAACAATAAACTATATCCTTAAAGGGGAACTAAAGTCATTTTTAAACTTGCTTTATTTCTCAATTAACGTGTTATTCAATTACGTTTTCGGTTTTAGTAACCTTATATCGTGACTCGTCTTGGCAACTAATTGCAATTAAATATTATACTTATCGGCCTATTCGGTTTTTAGCCGTGTTGAATTTAGTTCGTTTGGTCCACGGCAGGCGTCGCTTATCCACGCCATCTGCACGAGACTTGTGCGAGACTTCGAAACGTGAAGTGTCAGCGCCGCCATTTTGAAAACTGTTTTCCAAACGAAATATTGCACAAAAACGAGTTTAAATGACGCCTACTTTTTTCAAACTTTCCTGATTGCTATCAAAACAAACAAAACTTCCGGCTTGATTATGTCAGCGTTCGAAAGAGTTGTTGCCAACAAAGAATGTTGGCAGATGTCGGTCACTTTGATTTCCGCTGTACGTTTTACTTCCGTCCTACGATGTCTCGTACAGGTCTCAACGAATCTCGTTTACAGCCGTCGCTTTGACATATGGACTGATATATCTCATCTCATCTCATTATCTCTAGCCGCTTTATCCTTCTACAGGGTCGCAGGCAAGCTGGAGCCTATCCCAGCTGACTATGGGCGAAAGGCGGGGTACACCCTGGACAAGTCGCCAGGTCATCACAGGGCTGACACATAGACACAGACAACCATTCACACTCACATTCACACCTACGGTCAATTTAGAGTCACCAGTTAACCTAACCTACATGTCTTTGGACTGTGGGGGAAACCGGAGCACCCGGAGGAAACCCACGCGGACACGGGGAGAACATGCAAACTCCACACAGAAAGGCCCTCGCCGGCCCCGGGGCTCGAACCCAGGACCTTCTTGCTGTGAGGCGACAGCGCTAACCACTACACCACCGTGCTGCCCCGGACTGATATATTACAGAGCATATTTCAAACACTCATAACTTGCTATAGCAGCGACAAAATGGCGATCAGAAATGCATTCCGATATTTAATAAAATGAGATGAATAGAATTTTGATAATAAAACAGGGCGGCACGGTGGTGTAGTGGTTAGCGCTGTCGCCTCACAGCAAGAAGGTCCTGGGTTCGAGCCCCGGGGCCGGCGAGGGCCTTTCTGTGCGGAGTTTGCATGTTCTCCCCGTGTCCGCGTGGGTTTCCTCCGGGTGCTCCGGTTTCCCCCACAGTCCAAAGACATGCAGGTTAGGTTAACTGGTGACTCTAATGGCCCTTTTCCACTACCCTTTTTCAGCTCACTTCAGCTCGCTTCAGCTCACTTCAGCCCGACATGGCTCGCGTTTCGACTACCAAAAACCAGCACGACTCAGCTCGCTTCAGCCCTGCTTAGCCCCTAAAACTCGCACCGTTTTGGAGTGGGGCTGAAGCGAGCCAAGCCGTGCCGAGTGAGGTTGGGGGCATGAGCAGACACTCCCCTGTGCACTGATTGGTGAGGAGGAGTGTCCTCACATGCCCACACACGCCCCGCGAGCGCGCTGGGATCTGTAAACACCGCAAACCCGGAAGGAGAATAATTACAAATTACGAGAATTTCTGAAGCCTTATGCGCCTCGCCTCATCTATACGCTCTTGCCAGTATCTGTCCGCGTTGTCGGTGACAACAAGCCACAGCACCAAGACCAGCAACACTAACGACTCCATGTCCTCCATGTTTATTGTTTACTATTCGGGTCGTGAGACTACCGCTTAAAAGATCACTGAATCAGTGACATACAGAGCATCGTGGACGAGTTCGCGGAGCGCAAGGCTCGTCGTATGCCCTTCAAATAATGCGCGCAGTAGGCTATTGATGTTTTATTATGAGCCATGTACAGTATGTCGCCTAATGTTTTTTTGTTTCTGAGTTACATGCTCGTTTGAAGGACTTAATGTACAAAATAACATAGTTGCACCCCGTAGTGTTGAAATTGGTAAACACAGTGCATTCAGTGAGGTTTGCACCGCCCTCCTTTTATTTCTGACTCTTCCTGTCACCGTTGCAACCTCTGAGCGCTCATTCGTATGCCCTTCAAATAATGTGCGCAGTATAGGCTATTGATGTTTTATTATGAGCCATGTACAGTATCCTAATGTTTTTTGTTTCTGAGTTACATGTTCGTTTGAAGGACTTGATGTACTAAATAACATAGTTGCACCCGGTAGTGTTGAAATTGGTAAACACCGCAGTTGCGGACATTTTGTAGCCTAAAATGATGTTATGATAAGCTTTAATAAAGGGCCCGGTCATTTGCCCCGCCCCCGGCCCGGCTCTGACTTGTTCCGCCACTGTCACTGATGTCACTGTTTGCGCTGCTTAACGACATCACGTGACGTCCACCCACTTTCGCTAACTCCACCCAATGTGTCCACCCACTTCCAGCCAGCACGGTTCAGCGCGGTTGTAGTCGAAATGCAACTCCAACAGCCCCGCTCAGCTCGACTCAGCTCGACTCGGCACGGCACGGCTCAGCCGCGTTTGTAGTGGAAAAGCGGCATACATTGAGCGTAGGTGTGAATGTGAGTGTGAATGGTTGTCTGTGTCTATGTGTCAGCCCTGTGATGACCTGGCGACTTGTCCAGGGTGTACCCCGCCTTTCGCCCGTAGTCAGCTGGGATAGGCTCCAGCTTGCCTGCGACCCTGTAGAAGGATAAAGCGGCTAGAGATAATGAGATGAGATGAGATAATAAAACATTTGCCTTCAGTTCTCCTTTAACGCTAAGCTTATGAGATATAACTGTTGTGAAATAAACCCCTTCAGGGTGCTTCAAGACCAGTCCGCTTCAATGCGTTTCCAATGTTCGTATTGATCTTCAGTCCCGTAACAGTCAGTCTGAATATTCATAACGGCAGAGAGAAAGCTGGACAATGATAGCAAATGACAGAAAGACAGACACAAGCAGCAAAACAAAAACCCCAGAGCGAACAATGAGGCACACTGTGACATCAAAGAGAGAACGAGGGAAGAAAACAAACCAAAAATAAATCTCCCAACAGGCACAAACAGACGCAGAATGCTAATGTTCAACATCAAACATTCTGGAAGCCTCATCTTCATTTCAGTATACTTACTGAATATAACACCAAACAATATTTACACATTTTATTCAGCCTTCAAAGGGTTTTTGTTTGTTTGTTTGTTTGTTTGTTTTTTACAACGGGTGGGGTTGATGTGTCTCTGAGAATCAGTAAATAACTATTTGTTGGCTCATCCATAAAGGAAGGTGAGGCAGATCCCAACCATATATATGATATTACATGGTTGCACAAGGATATGAAGTTTATCTTCGAGTGGTGAATGGATATCAACAAGATAAACTTCATATCTTCGCACCACCGTGTAATGTTCTTTATGTTATGTGGACACAGGCACAAAAAAACAAACAAACAAACAAACAAACATACAAGTTAATCAAAAGAATGCTAATTTTGAACCGGTTTGCCATTTTGACAACACGCGTCTAGAAAATACTCGGAGTGATGTCATCGGAGTGAAATATCAGGGATTATTATCCATACAGGACACTTTTTCGATGGAATAAAAACGTGTTCTATTCCCTTCTAGCAGGTTTCACTCTTTTGGTTTGATAGCATGCAATATTGTCAGCATATCGCTTATCCTACCTGTATTACGTCACTCTACCCAATGGAGAATGAGTGTTGAATATGGTTTACGGTATTCCATGGTTGTCAAGACAACATGACGTCACATGTCGGATATAAAACTTCCATGCTAGCGAGCAACTGGGACAATTTGTAAATGAATATGGCCACCAGGTTTGCTTCATTAAAGATGGAAGATTTTGAGAGAATTTTGAAAGAAAAAGACACGTCGAATACCCGAAAGGAATGTGTATGTATTATAATAATAATAATAATAATAATAATAATAATAATAGCTAGCTTTTTCGTGGCCTATCAGATATATTCCATTCAGCTACTCATTTTTGACTCGTTCAGTATCATGCTAGCTGAATGGAATATATCTGATATACCATGAAAAAAAGCCAGCCAATGTTATTTAAATGTCACTCAGATCCATGATGTATTTCATACGAAAAATGCGAGTTTTTCAACACGAGAAGATAAACGTCATATCTTCAAACCAATGTATGATTTTCTTTTTATTATATCGACACGTTCACAAACAAAAAGTGCCCAAATTTATCAAAACAATTCATCAATTTAATCACGACTCACATATAGAGATTTATATCATGGTTTTGGTTCTCCGTGTCCCGGATGGAGCTCGTTTGAAAAATACAAGTGGCGTATTTCCCAGTAAAACACTTGTGTCTTATGATTTGAATAACAATGACTTGAAATAGGGCGGCACGGTGGTGTAGTGGTTAGCACTGTCGCCTCACAGCAAGAAGGTCCGGGTTCGAGCCCCGTGGCTGGCGAGGGCCTTTCTGTGTGGAGTTTGCATGTTCTCCCCGTGTCCGCGTGGGTTTCCTCTGGGTGCTCCGGTTTCCCCCACAGTCCAAAGACATGCAGGTTAGGTTAACTGGTGACTCTAAATTGACCGTAGGTGTGAATGTGAGTGTGAATGGTTGTCTGTGTCTATGTGTCAGCCCTGTGATGACCTGGCGACTTGTCCAGGGTGTACCCCGCCTTTCGCCCGTAGTCAGCTGGGATAGGCTCCAGCTTGCCTGCGACCCTGTAGAACAGGATAAAGCAGCTAGAGATAATGAGATGAGATGACTTGAAATAAGGTTAGATTTGGCTCCATAGATTTATCATCACACCTAGTGGTCAAAAATGGGAACTGCAATAAACGCTAACAGAGGCCCATTGTGGTATGAACCACGCTGCCCCACGCTCACTCTATCAGTAGAGGAGCACAGTTAATGACAGAGTTGCCAGATCTTGACCTTTATATTTCCTGTTTGGGTTTTTTTTCCCCCCACTCTCGACTCACGATGCTTTCTATTGTGATACATTCCCAGCTCGCTCAGCGACATCCTCAGGCATCCAAGATCAGCGCAGAACATCAGTCCTTGTCACTGTAATGTGATGTGCTGCCTCGGTATTATCTTTTTTTTGGGGGGGGATTATGAAAAATCTAATTTAAGGCTGAAGGAGCAATATTTCATCTGCCCTGTGGAGTTAACTTGTATTTACAATAATATTCCAGCAGACAAGAACTTTGAAGAGAGCACGTACGGGGCTGAAGGATAAAGATACAGATTTATGTATTTGAATTATGATTCTAGCTTTGAAAGACATTAAAAAGGGACATATTATTTTAAAAAAAAAAAAGACACTTTTCAGTGCTTGTGCTCATACATTTGAGTATTTTGAGCCTACCAACCACGGTGGTGTAGTGGTTAGCGCTGTCGCCTCACAGCAAGAAGGTCCGGGTTCGAGCCCCGTGGCCAGCGAGGGCCTTTCTGTGCGGAGTTTGCATGTTCTCCCCGTGTCCGCGTGGGTTTCCTCCGGGTGCTCCGGTTTCCCCCACAGTCCAAAGACATGCAGGTTAGGTTAACTGGTGACTCTAAATTGACCGTAGGTGTGAATGTGAGTGTGAATGGTTGTCTGTGTCTATGTGTCAGCCCTGTGATGACCTGGCGACTTGTCCAGGGTGTACCCCGCCTCTCGCCCGTAGTCAGCTGGGATAGGCTCCAGCTCGCCTGCGACCCTGTAGAACAGGATAAAGCGGCTAGAGATAATGAGATGAGCCTACCAACACACAAACTCTGAAATAAAACACCTAGTCAGTTTCTTTTGCACTGCCTATTTCAGAAAGCACAAGCTTCAACAAGCTGTTCAGATTCGGCTCCTCTTCCTATGTCACAAGCAGAGCTTATTAGAAAGAATGATCCTGCCTCCACATCTGAATATCTCCTCTCACAGCTTGAGAACTGCCTTTGGGAATAAATATTCATGAGGAAAGTGCTACCTGATTGGCTGGTGTAATGGGGGCTGGGGTGAGCACTGGCTCATTATCATTTAAAGAAACAGGCACTCGAATCGGCCATTTTGACCAGGGCTGTTTAGACAGGGTGAGAAAGGAGCTGTGGTGTTTTATCCTCGTGGTATTTTGACTAAAAAACATGTCACAGATATTTCATTAAGACCTCAGGGAACTGTGTCAACTTGTGGGAAAGGGGTATAATATACAACCCCGATTCCAAAAAAGTTGGGACAAAGTACAAATTGTAAATAAAAACGGAATGCAATGATGTGGAAGTTTCAAAATTCCATATTTTATTCAGAATAGAACATAGATGACATATCAAATGTTTAAACTGAGAAAATGTATCATTTAAAGAGAAAAATTAGGTGATTTTAAATTTCATGACAACACATCTCAAAAAAGTTGGGACAAGGCCATGTTTACCACTGTGAGACATCCCCTTTTCTCTTTACAACAGTCTGTAAACGTCTGGGGACTGAGGAGACAAGTTGCTCAAGTTTAGGGATAGGAATGTTAACCCATTCTTGTCTAATGTAGAATTCTAGTTGCTCAACTGTCTTAGGTCTTTTTTGTCGTATCTTCCATTTTATGATGCACCAAATGTTTTCTATGGGTGAAAGATCTGGACTGCAGGCTGGCCAGTTCAGTACCCGGACCCTTCTTCTATGCAGCCATGATGCTGTAATTG
The DNA here is from genome assembly GCF_027579695.1 of Neoarius graeffei. NCBI lineage: Eukaryota > Metazoa > Chordata > Actinopteri > Siluriformes > Ariidae > Neoarius > Neoarius graeffei. The sequence continues at coordinate 75,700,225 of NC_083580.1, forward strand.
ATGCAGTATGTGGTTTGGCATTGTCATGTTGGAAAATGCAAGGTCTTCCCTGAAAGAGACGTCGTCTGGATGGGAGCATATGTTGCTCTAGAACCTGGATATACCTTTCAGCATTGATGGTGTCTTTCCAGATGTGTAAGCTGCCCATGCCACACGCACTAATGCAACCCCATACCATCAGAGATGCAGGCTTCTGAACTGAGCGCTGATGACAACTTGGGTCGTCCTTCTCCTCTTTAGTCCGAATGACACGGCGTCCCTGATTTCCATAAAGAACTTCAAATTTTGATTCGTCTGACCACAGAACAGTTTTCCACTTTGCCACAGTCCATTTTAAATGAGCCTTGGCCCAGAGAAGACGTCTGCGCTTCTGGATCATGTTTAGATACGGCTTCTTCTTTGAACTATAGAGTTTTAGCTGGCGATGGCAGATGGCACAGTGAATTGTGTTCACAGATAATGTTCTCTGGAAATATTCCTGAGCCCATTTTGTGATTTCCAATACAGAAGCATGCCTGTATGTGATGCAGTGCCGTCTAAGGGCCCGAAGATCACGGGCACCCAGTATGGTTTTCCGGCCTTGACCCTTACGCACAGAGATGCTTCCAGATTCTCTGAATCTTTTGATGATATTATGCACTGTAGATGATGATATGTTCAAACTCTTTGCAATTTTACACTGTCGAACTCCTTTCTGATATTGCTCCACTATTTGTCGGTGCAGAATTAGGGGGATTGGTGATCCTCTTCCCATCTTTACTTCTGAGAGCCGCTGCCACTCCAAGATGCTCTTTTTATACCCAGTCATGTTAATGACCTATTGCCAATTGACCTAATGAGTTGCAATTTGGTCCTCCAGCTGTTCCTTTTTTGTACCTTTAACTTTTCCAGCCTCTTATTGCCCCTGTCCCAACTTTTTTGAGATGTGTTGCTGTCATGAAATTTCAAATGAGCCAATATTTGGCATGAAATTTCAAAATGTCTCACTTTTGACATTTGATATGTTGTCTATGTTCTATTGTGAATACAATATCAGTTTTTGAGATTTGAAAATTATTGCATTCCGTTTTTATTTACAATTTGTACTTTGTCCCAACTTTTTTGGAATCGGGGTTGTATCACCTTTAATATGTTGATGATAAATATTAATTAGTAAGCATGGATCCAGAACAAACGTGTTCAAATTTTGAACATTTAGCATGTTTTGACAGTTTATGGAATAATAAACCAGTGAGAGAGCGAGCACTTCCTGCCCATGAGAGCCTATTATCTGTTATGATAAGCGGATGCTGCTGATAAAGGAGACGGACTGTTCTCCAGGTCTAGACAAATGAGCTCATTAAAGGTTTGGGACACGTTCCAGCGGTGTCAGGATAACATTGTGGAATGTGAATTTCATGGCAAAAAGCACCACTTCCAGGGAACGTTAACTAAACTTGAAGACTTCATGAAAATACCTCAATCGAATCAATACACGAGTTATGCAAGAGACATCATGAAGACCCCCGACTGCTCCCCGGGCGCTGTAGTAGCACTGCTCTGGGTATGTGCGTGTGCTCACTGCTCACTTGTGTGTGTTCTCTGCTTCAGATGGGTTAAAGGCAGAGGACGAATTTCACTGTGCTTGAGTGTGCATTTGACAAATAAAGGCTTCTTCTTCTTCATTTCAGGCCACTAAGGCCACTCTCACTCCAACTTCCCTTCTCCTGACTTTCAAATCATAAACAAAATGGCCGAATTTGTGACACGTCCGACTCAGAGTATCAAAAATACATTTGACAACAGAATTGTGGTTCTTACTGCTGTATTAAAACCCAAATATGATTCTGAAGGGCAGCACGGTGGTGTAGGGGTTAGCACTGTTGCCTCACAGCAAGAAGGTTCTGGGTTCGAGCCCAGTGGAGTTTGCATGTTCTCCCTGTGTCTGCGTGGGTTTCCTCCGGGTGCTCCAGTTTCCCTGACATGCAGAAAGACATGCAAGTTAGGTTAACTGGTGACTCTAAATTGACTGTAGGTGTGAATGTGAGTGTGAATGGTTGTTTGTCTCTACGTGTCGGCCCTGCGATGACCTGGTGACTTATCCAGGGTGTATCCCGCCTTTTGCCCATAGTCAGCTGGGATAGGCTCCAGCTTGCCTGCGACCCTGTACAGGATAAGCAGTTATGGATAATGGATGGATGATTCTGAAGCCTGTATTCATCAAAGAGGAAAATAAAAGGAAATATTCACACTGGGGTGAGCGATGTGAAAAAATATCATAATACATGAAGACATTTCTTCGATACACGATATCATGTTGTGCATGTTTTATGGCTGGGGGATATGATGATGTAATATTGATATTGCAGTAAACTGTAAGTCATGATACACTTTTCTGAGATCTTGTGGACATTGTGTGTTTTTTTATATAGAATTACAGAATAATCGGGGCGGCATGGTGGTGTAGTGGTTAGTCCTGTCGCCTCACAGCAAGAAGGTCCGGGTTCGAGCCCCGTGGCCGGCGAGGGCCTTTCTGTGCGGAGTTTGCATGTTCTCCCCGTGTCCGCGTGGGTTTCCTCCGGGTGCTCCGGTTTCCCCCACAGTCCAAAGACATGCAGGTTAGGTTAACTGGTGACTCTAAATTGACTGTAGGTGTGAATGTGAGCGTGAATGGTTGTCTGTGTCTATGTGTCAGCCCTGTGATGACCTGGCGACTTGTCCAGGGTGTACCCCGCCTTTCGCCCGTAGTCAGCTGGGATAGGCTCCAGCTTGCCTGCGACCCTGTAGAAGGATAAAGCGGCTAGAGATAATGAGATGAGATGAGATTTATTTATTAAACTTTTATATTTTATATATTATATTAATCTTTATATTTATTTATTTTCAGTGTTAAAGGTAGACTGTCTTTCAGATTTTTCAAGTGTAGGTCATAAAAAGAATTTTCCCCCAACCAATTATTTTTCTTTAGTGGACCGAAAGCTACTGAATTCAAATCACAGACTTTCAATTTTATTATTTATTTTTAAAAATAGAGCAATTAATGAATTTTGAAATTCTACGCTATTTTTTCCTGCTTCACCATGACCCGATTCAAGACACTATGTCATGCATCACGTGGTGGGCTTTCCCCGTTCGTGCAAGGCATTGTGGGATACAAATTTGAAACAGGAGAGAAAAATGGAGGATGTGAGTGTGCGAATGAAACGTGAAAGACCGACTACAGTAACGGAAAGAAAGCGAGAAGAAAAGACGTTATGTTATGTACGAAGGAAAGGAAACGCAGGAAATATCAAACTAATAAATATCGGCGGTCAGCGAGCACCTCGGTGTGATCAGCTGTTCGTTTAGCGACAGAATGATGGAACGGTCAGTGCACGCTCAAAGGTAAACCTGTAGATGGCAGTAATGCAACACTGTGGATGCCAGCTGCCGTAAAACCCAAAAGAAGAAGAAGAAGAAGGTAAACCTGTGCATGCACACACACACGGACTTCCTCTGTCTGCTTGACTGCACGAAGCGAGCGATTTCATGCACATTATTTGCTTTAGTCCCCTCAAATTAAATAACTTCCCAGCCATAGAACGGCCTGATATTTTGTGAAATAGTACAGAAATAAACATGGATCACAATCACCACGATTTCAGAGGGAACTAAATTTCAACGATTTTACAAAATCAAAAGGCCGCCTAGCTTGAACATGTTTTTTAAGCTAAAGTTTGCTTAATTTTTTTTCATCTCGACCATTTTGTATTAATGAGGACATTTCATAGCCCTGTAATTTCAAAATTTCCTGGTTAATTGCTTTAACACACCATGGAACTCGCTGTGAGAACAGGAGAATCATCATGCTGGAACAGGTTCGGTCCAGTGAAGGAGGCAGTTTGAGGAAGAACCATATGTTGGTGTCCAAATACTTTACGCCATATTTACGCCAAAGACATGCAGATTCGGTACAATGGGGCCACTGTAATTGGCGCAAGCTGTAGTGGTTTCCCAGCCATAATGTATGTACATATATAGATCTTGCTACGGCAAAGCTAATAAATCAAATCATATTGTGTAGATCATTCAAAGAAATCAGCCAAATATCACGCTTCTTACTTCTTGCTGTCATTCTGTGTGTTTGGAGGCCCTGTGCTGTGCTTCGTTCCACACAACAAATCCAAAATAATCTCTCTTAACAGCTGATAACCGGACGTGGATGTCAGGTTACACTGATATGTTTTTATTTCTAAATGTCAGAGGGCCTTGGCTTAGCCTTAGCAGTTCCTTCTGATCAGTCCTGCATCCTGAGAGCGATGTGCTCAGAAGCCTTGAGGCTGCAATAAGCCTGCAATTATTATAAAGCATTCATTATTACACATCCGACACCAATAAGACTGTGAATCATTCTGTTTTAACAGACCGATCTATCAGACACTCCGTCACGACCAATACTTTTCGTTTGTGTAAGCCAACAGCTATCAGACATCCAGCGCAAACTGAATTAATATGGATTGGACTGAAGCACTTGTGATATTGAAGAGCGCTACTCTGCTCAGATTGTGGCAGCAAATATTGAATGTTAATGTTTGTTTTATCTGCACTCTGACAACTGCTCATACACACACTGAGACAATCAGAGCTCGAGTGCTGTTGAGAAACAAGCAGAGGAAAAAACGACTGGTCATATCAGCGTGTTAAATAATCCACTGCGGCGTGAATGGGATCACCTCTTACCTCTGGCATCGAAGAACTCCTCATCCGAGCTGTCCATGGACTCCTGGACGGTGTTCTGCAGCCTCCAGTGCGACGCACTAAATTTTCGTGAGGGATCTAGGAAAGAAATTAGAAATTATGCAAATTAAATACATTTTAGAATGAATATTCCGTCCATTTACACACACACATAGTGAAAGAATGTATGATATTAAATTTTCACTGTTCTAGATTTACATTTTTAAGATCGCAATATATAATTGAACCTTATAAAAATACAGGACAACAAGTATTTACACTATTTCAGGTTTGAGAGAGAGAGTAGCCCAGAATGTAGTTATAGTATTTTATCAGCTATGTGGTCGGGAACTGCTTGTTGGCAGTGGCAATTGCAAAAACTCAGTCTGATGGTAAATTTTAAGTGATTTTGCCGTAAAATTATTCAATTACATTTTCAGTTTAATCCTTTTATCAAAAATCGGTTGTCTAATATCCTCATCGCCGACATTTCAACTCTTGATCTGCTGCTCAAAGTGTTTGAATGCATCAAAACTTATTTACAAAGTTTGTCACTTACATAATCTGTCACTTTGTTCTTCATATTAAAGAACTCGAAACATTTTCTGAGAGCATGTGAGACGATGGAAGATGGTGGGCGGGGTTTCCAGGTGGTGTTGATTAATATTGGGTAGTTCAAAACACTTATGGTACGTTCACACCAAAGGCAGCGAGAGTGTGAAAACAACGTACCAACAACACTGTTAAGCTTGTGGACGCTCTTGTGACGTAAATGAAAAACGCGGCTACACGGTTGCTTGGAATGCTCTGTCCAGCAAACTTTACAGGGGACGTAAAGCAGACAGGTACATCAAGTGGTATCTTTGTGCCAACTGACCACAAGTAGGGTACATGTTAACCTCATGAAATCTTAAATGTAAAGGTAAGAAATCAATCGATGAAGGAAAATAATGAATAATTATGGTAGTAAGAAAATAAACTAATGACAAACTATATTACATTAATGCTATTTAGCAGATGCTCTTATCCAGAGCGACATACAACATACCCAGAGCAGCAGTTGGGGGTGAGGTGCCTTGCTCAAGGGCACTACAGCCATTTCTACTGGTCCAGGGAATCGAACCGGCAATATTTTGGTCCCAAAGCTGCTTCTTGAACCTTTAGACCATTCAAAACCATTTGTGTGGTGTGACTTTTGTGTTGATGCTAAATACCAAGATAAATTTCAACATGCAGGTTTTTTTTTTTAAATGTCTGTCCCTGTATGCACATGGGGATACATCAGAAACTAGATCGAGATTGTGACTAAAAGGTCACAGTAATTTGCGCTAGCTGTTACAAACTGGGACATCTGGTCACCGTACCCTATAGATCCGGAACGGTAAGAGATAGAGAATGACGCTTAGTTAGGAAAAGTTGTGCCCTGCCACCCTGGACAAAATAAAAAAAAAAAAAAAGATTTTTTTCAATCATGAAAAGCGACAGAGTTATAAGTGATTGAAAAAAAATGCTGTTTTTCATGGATCATTCTGGATCAGTGATCCAGATCAGCACCAAAAGTCATAGCAGTGTAATTCAGCCCAGAGGTATTCTTCATGTGAAATTTGGTGATTGGTTGAAAACTGAGGGAGAAATAGCATCCTAAAAAACATTAGTAGAAGAAGAAAGTAGAAAGATCCTGAGTGAAAGTAACAATATGCACCAGTCCTGCTAGCACAAATTAACGAGAGGGCACTCGGTAGAGTGTGTACCTCCGCCAAGCCACACATCCGGATTTGCATCAAAATCTAATCAATTGTTGCTTGGCCCACATTTCCTCCAAATTTCATCAAAATCCATTCACTACTTTTCGAGCTACATTGGAAACATACAAAGAAACAGAGGCGAAAATATAACCTCCTCCAACAAAGATGGCGGAGGTAAAAATGGGGAAACCCACCACCATGATTCATTTCCTCTCCATCGTACTTGTGAACGGTTTGAACGGAACCAGAATTTACACGACTGTGTTCGTTAGTATTCTCTAGTGTGGAGCATCTCTCAATTCCGATCAAAACTGCATCGTAGCTCACTACCACAAAGCTGACTGGAGTTCAACTTTATCCTGACACCCTCATCACCAACAATCATGCCACTGCTCGCCAACGTGAGGCGCTGGCTCACATATGAACAAATGAAGGACTTCCGGTCGTTTTGACGCCCTCAACACATTTGGTGTGGACGTAGGATTAGGAAAATCATTCCTCATTCATATCTCAGTTCTTGTGTTGGGGAGAAAAGGACTGATCTTTAAACAGACTGTTTTGTCATATTTTACGTGATGAATATTATCATATTAGCGTACCTAATGCTACACAAACTGTGTAAAGGTTGTCAGGCCTGGTGATATCATGACTGGATATCAGAGCAGTGTAATATCATGTCAAGATGATTAAATGATTATTATTCTATCCACAATCACTGGATATGAGCAATCACGCACTCTGATTGGCTACTCTACTACAAGGATATCAGCTCATATACCATGAGTAGAGAAAAACAAAATGGTGGAGCGTGTGACTGAACCAACTGAGGATGGAATAAAAACTCTACTCAAAAACAAAACCCCAAAAATCATCAAGTATTTAAAAGAAACAGAAATAGCTAAAAGAATGTAGCCCCCCCCCCCCAATATCGCCTGTTCCACACTCCAGCCCAGTCGGTGGCAGTAATGCACCTTTAAGATGGTTTGCCAACCACCAAAAAAAAACCTAAAGAAGAAGAAAACCCCAAAAATACAACAAAATATGAAATTTAAAAAAAAAGTGTTTGATGGTAAGAACATCTTTATTTAATTTTTCAAGAATTATTATTATTATTGCATTTTTCACAAATTGCTCCTGTCATTTTGCCGGTTTGTTTACATTCTAAGCAGAAATGATTTTGTCGGATGTTTTGTATAAAGTTTTTATTTATCGAATTTGCAAAAAATAAAAATGCTCTGTTTTTCAAAATCCAGTGAATGTGGATAGAATAAAACAGTTATTCCACTCAATCTGGTCATACATGGATTATTGACAACTCGGTGCTATGCGCCTCGTCGGCTATCAGCTCATGTACGATTCGATTTCGTGGAATAATTTATTTATTTTTTTCGCGGTCCGGTTTTCATCAAATCCTGCGGTCTGATTGGCTGGCGAGCAGGTCCATATCCTACGATACGGACCCCAGTTACGGACCTCTGGTGACTCGCTCATTCACAACAACAACAAACAACATAGTAGCAATTTTTGTCAACATTTATGTTTTTTTTTTTAATAAGATTTATTTCTAAGATTTTTATCAAAAATCTTGTATATTTTTGCCAGCATTTCTCAGGAGAATAGCATTAATTTTACAGCATGGATAGTGATAACGACAGTCTTCACAGTGAAAGCGAGTTTTACTACCCTGAGGAAGAAGAAATAAAAGAAAACATTTCAGGAGAAAGCTAAAAACCTCTAACTGTTGCTAACGCCGAGCAAAAACATGGCTGAATCCTGAATGACTCAATTTTGTATAAATAGGGGACTACACAGACGGCAAAATGTAGTTTTTTTCCTGCCATGGAAGTGCACTTGTATACTGAGGAGGAAGCCATTTGCATTACAGCCGTGAATGAGGATTCAAAATGGCGTCTCGCCTAGGCTTGGTTTTCCCTTTTGGGCGCTCTCGTTTTCTGTTAGAATTTGGTAAAGAAAAAAATAAATATATTATTTACCAGCTTAAGGTCGGTCCGTATGGTGAAATACCGTGACCTCGGCCTTGAATACTGACCTCGGCCCAGAGGGCCTCGCTCAGTACTTTCAAGACCCATGGTATTTCACAATACGGACCTCCCAGCTGGTAAATAACACACAATATATATATATATATATATATATATATATATATATCTCAAACAAGTGACTTGAACGTTAACCAACAATATACATTTCAACTGATTCTCCATAACAGCACAATTTCCTGCTGAATGAAGTTTTACAGCAAATTTGCTAAAAGTACCGATGAAGCCTGAAGCTTGGAATTTGTATACGATAATTAAAATTAGATAAGTTAAGTATGAATGTGGGTTCAACTCGCACTGACTAAATAAATCCCTTCTCTTGTTCTGTTGATTATTCCATAAACAATGAACGGTAATGACTAACCACACATCAGAAATACCTCAGTAATGCCTGGGATTTTGTTTTAAAAAAACACTTCATCGCATCCCTGACATGTTTAAGAATTAATACTGTTTGTTACTGTCTTGTTCTGTGATCATGTCCGACACAGCGGAGGAAACAGCAGCAGAATGCGGAGACGTTCTGTGCGCTCTTCTCCTGTAGGGAAATACAGTTGCAAAAACACATCCTAAAGGAGTGTCACTTGGAAGCTGAGCGTGACTAATTAAACCGAAAAAAAATCATCTGTGCTGCTGTAGCTCGCGGTGGATTTAGCTGAGCTGTGAATAAGCCTGCAAAGACCTCGCCATCTCTCCATTCATGCTTCATTGTCCCCTATTGCTTTGTAGATCGGGCATATTTTCTTCTTAAATAAAAGCAACTGTTCCCGCTGGCAGGCCCATTAGCTGCAGAGAGGAGAAACAACAATAAAGATTCAGGCTCGCAAAAAATCTAATATATTATTATACATATGGGCCACTTTTTCGATGGAATAAAAACATGTATTCTATTCCCTTCTAGTGGGTTTATTGCTGGCATACAATATTGTTATCATATCACTTATCCTCCATGTATTACACCACTCTCCCCAATGGAGAATGAGCATGCAATATTGTTTAATATTGCACGTTGTCAAGACAACACGACGTCACACATCAGAGCTCATGAGACGATCCAATGACAAATTTTCTTTAAATTTTCTGCGCATGTGCACAATCATTTCTTTGTCGGCCAGGAAAGAGAAAAGACGGGGTTAATTCAGTGCTTGGTTTAAGCACTAAATAAATAAACTGAAACGAAAGATACATTGAACACCTGAAAGGCTACCAAAACTTCATTGTATATTCTTCACGCATATTTACAAGAGAAAAACATACTAACGGACATCGAAAAACTGGAAAAGAGACACGTTGGAGACATAAAAGTTCTGCGCTAGCGAGTTACTGTGACAATTTGTACACAAACCTGGCGGCGAGGTTTGCTTCATTAAAAGCAGAAAATTTAAAGAGACAGACACGTTGAACACCCAAAAGGCTACCAAAACTTCACTGGATATTCTTCATGCATATTTACAAGAGAAAAACAGACCAATGGACATCGAAAAACTGGAAAAGAGAGCAATAGCGGAAATATTGTCAAAGTTCTACTTGGAGGTGAGGAAAAGTGACAGAGACTTTTACAAGAGGGCGTCACTCGTGGACTTCATGCAGCAAAGCCCTTTTGTTTTGAACAACTGCAATGTAACAATTAACTACGACCAAAAGTAACTCTGAACTTGAACTGTCTACCTGGATATCGCTTGTATACAAGTTGGGTTGTTGTTCAGGTTTTTTGGACTTGTACCATTTTTATTATTAGAACTTTGACTTTGTACAGTACATTGGATCGACAGCAGGCTTGCAGTACTCGAGTCCGACTTGTGACTTGACTTGGACTTGAGCACTGATGACTTGAACTTGGACTCGGACTCGTGCATTAACTGCATTCAGGCTCGTAAATTGGAGATGAGGACTCAGATTTTTTCTTTATTTTTTGTAACATGCCATAATAATTTGGCACAAGATATTTATATTTATATCTACATTAATTTTTATACTACTTTCGTGCAAGAGTGTCACACCTGCGCGCCTTGGCTCGTGCATCAGATAGACTCTCGGGCGTGCTCCGGACAGCGCACACGCCAAGCAGACTCTCACGTGTGCCGTAAACGACTCACACCTGCACAGGATTAAGGCACAATCAGCACGCCTATATAAAAACTGTGAAAACACACTTGCTTTGCGAAGTATTGAATTGCGTTGCTGACATTACCAAGCCTTATTTCCTTGTTTGGTTTCCTGATCCCTGATTTCCTGTTTCTCGTCTTTGATTCTGCCGAGTCTACGATAGCCTGTTTGTGCCTCGCTCGACCTATCGCCCGTTTCACCGTTTTACGATTTTGCCTGCCGTTCTGGATTGTTTACCGTCTTCACTTGTATTAATAAACACACTTTCTGCACTTACATCCGTCTCCCAACCATCTCTGACAGAATACTTCACACTCTCTGACAAAGAGAAGCACATTCACCTGTTCATACGTCATGTTCAGGAACAAAGTAATGTTAATGGCGCAAAAACATCCACCATCAAATGGTGTGGTTGGAGTCTTGTTCTCGGACTCGACTCGGATCAGTAGTGGACTTGACTCGAAATTTTCTTGAATGACTTGGACTTGAACACTGGGGACTCGAGACTGGACACGGACTTGAGGTTTAGTGAGTCGACTACAACACTGATTGACAGAACACTGAATTACATTCGATCAGAATCAGCGTTCAATATTGCTAAGTTACACCCCGTTCTTAACGTTTTGTAAAATCTATAATTGTTCCATCAAATATGTATGCATGTATAATAATAATAATGGCTTTTTTCGTGGTATATCAGATATATTCCATTCAGCTACTCGTCTTTGACTCATTCAGTATCATGCTAGCTGAATGGAATATATCTGATATACCCTGAAAAAAGCCAGCCAATATTATTTAAATGTTTCATGCAATGTGAAAGAAATAATGTGCCCTTGCTGAGTAGTGTTCAGGTTTGGTATTGGAACCCAACCAATTGCTTCCTCAGTCATTTTCAGTTCAGAACTGTAGCCAAGTTAAAAGGATTCCTGTTTGGGACACAGGTGGTCATTTCATTTCCTGGCAGTGAGCACAGTGACCTCAATCATCTATTAAATCCCAGAGGAAGGCCACTGATGGAGTTTCAATGATTTTTTTTTTCCTTTTCATCTACTTCACTGGAGGTTACACTGCGTTTTTCTCTTTTTTTTTAAAGTATAGTTAAAAATGCATGCTATCTTCAGTTCTTCAGGCTGTGTTGTGGAAACTCTCAAAACTTAAACTCTCTCAAGCAAAAATGAGTCAAAGAGGTTGCAGAAAAGTTTAGACCTTTAGATTTCACATAGCATCCTGGTAAACTCCCATACGAAAAAGAACAGTAAAGAACTTATAAGAATTTACCACTGTCTTAGTAGTAAATCCTTATAAATATAAGGATAAATCCTTATAAGGATTTATAAATAAATATATATGCCATGTATGATTTACTCCTGAAAGTGGCCCATTTTGCATTTTCCTCACACAAATTTTTTATGAAAATCTAGTATGTATGAAGTGAACATTGTGCATGGTTTTTACAGATAATGTGTATGATGAATTACACCGTCTTTGTATGCTTCATGTAATGTTTGTAGTTTTAAATTATATTTTACAGTTTAAAATGTACATGCCTTTTATATGTAAATCCAACACAAACATATGTGGATTTACATATAAAAGGCATATACATTTTAAACTGTAAAATATCATTTAAAACTACAAACATTACATGAAGCATACAAAGACGGTGTAATTCATCATACACATTATCTGTAAAAACCATGCACAATGTTCACTTCATACAAATTATATTTTACAGTTTAAAATGTACATGCCTTTTATATGTAAATCCAACACAAACGTATGTGGATTTACATATAAAAGGCATATACATTTTAAACTGTAAAATATAATTTAAAACTACAAACATTACATGAAGCATACAAAGACGGTGTAATTCATCATACACATTATCTGTAAAAACCATGCACAATGTTCACTTCATACATACTAGATTTTCATAAAAAATTTGTATGAGGAAAATGCAAAATGGGCCACTTTCAGGAGTAAATCATACATGGCATATATATTTATTTATAAATCCTTATAAGGATTTATCCTTATATTTATAAGGATTTACTACTAAGACAGTGGTAAACTCTTATAAGTTCTTTACTGTTCTTTTTCGTATGGGCTGGCATTTTGAAATAGCATTTTGCTTCTTGAAAGAGCGTCAAAATCCACCCTAGATGTTTCATAAATACATTGTTGGGAAACAGGAAGTCGATGTGCGACAGACCAAAAAACTGTATACACAGTATAGAACCCCAAGCTGAAGTTTGGTACCAAGTACCAGGTGGCTATGATTTGTAGTTACTGAGAAAAGTGTTCCGAAAATTTTGTAAATCCACCCTAGATGTTTCGTAAATACATTCAGTCGGTAAACAGGAAGTCGATGCGCGACAGACCTGAAAACGGTAGACACGGTATAGAATCCCAAGCTGAAGCTCAGTACTAAATATCAAACAGTTGTGATTTGTAGTTGCTGAGAAAAGTGTTAGGAAAACTTTGTAAATCCATGTGATATGTTTCATAAATATATTCAGTCGGTAAACAGGAAGTCGATGTGCGACAGACCTGAAAACGGTATAGACAGTATAGAACCCCAAGCTGAAGTTTGGTACCAAGTACCAGGTGGCTATGATTTGTAGTTACTGAGAAAAGTGTTCCGAAAATTTTGTAAATCCACCCTAGATGTTTCGTAAATACATTCAGTCGGTAAACAGGAAGTCGATATGCAACAGACCTGAAAACGGTATACACGGTATAGAACCCCAAGCTGAAACTCGATACCAAATATCAAGCAGTTGTGATTTGTAGTTGCTGAGAAAAGTGTTAGGAAAATTTTGTAAATCCATGTGATATGTTTCGTAAATACATTCAGTCGGTAAACAGGAAGTCAATGTGTGACAGATCTGAAAACGGTAAACACGGTATAGAACCTGAAGCTGAAGTTTGGTACCAAGTACCAGGTGGCTATGATTCGTGGTTGCTGAGAAAAAGGGTGTTTCAGACGGACGGAGATATGGACAGAGGTAAACCAGTATGCCCCCCTTCAGCATGGGAGTATAAAAAAAAAATTATGCACATTGCAGCTGTAGAATTTGTGTTGTAACAACACCCGATTCAGAATAACTTGATAAAATGTATTACATAAGCATGCAAAACACTCCAGAATGAACAATTGCTTAATTCAGCATGGCCTTGGCCCACTCATTACAACATATGATAACGCTGCAGGGATTTAGCAGAAAACATCCTTTCAGTATAAGCAACCTCAATTTCTTTACTGTATTTTACTCCTTGACTGTAATTATGATCATTCATAAACCAATTTATTTTTACTTTTCATCGAATCAACTTCATTTACTCTTTACTGAAAATCAACATGACTGGCTTTGAATCAAAATACAATCAAACCACATTACTGCTTGTATGATGACGACATCAAGGCATGTGTGCATGGTTACATTAAAGGTCATAGGCAATGATTTTAATTTTATGCACATTTGAAACTTTATATGTTAAAAAACCCTCTGTAATTTTCTTCTGGTCCCAAGAAGTATTGTTAATAAGTAATAATTAAAATAAGTTAGCGCGGATCGTGGTGAATTTCTGTTCGGCTATTTTCATGACCACTCGGCGTGATGTCATTTAAGACAAACAAACCGCTTGAGTTGAGTCCACATCTGTGTATTTTCATTGCCGTTCGGCTTGAGTGCAGACGTGTGTTCGGGAATTTCAAAAAAAAAACAACTATGCCTTATTGTTGTGCAGTGAATTGTAACAACGGGACTGGTTCAGGAAGAAGTTTTTACCTTTTTCTGAGAGAGGAGAAGAGGCAGAGAGAGTGGATTGGCTTTTTCCGGAAGCGGAGAAGAGGCGGAATGAGACTATTGGCTTTTTCTGGAAGAGGAGAAGAGGCGGAGTGAGTGGGTTGGCTTTTTCTGGAAGAGGAGAAGAGGCGGAGCGAGTGGGTTGGCTTTTTCCGAAAAAGGAGAAGAGGCGGAGCGAGTGGGTTGGCTTTTTCCAAAAGAGGAGAAGAGGCGGAGCGAGTGGATTGTGTGCGTGAAACAAAATCAAGCAGTCAAAGAAGAAACAGACCAGCAACGCTCAAGCAAAAAGGAGAAGATTGGAGGTAAACATTTTTACTTTTGCTTGCAACTGACAAGTCAAGAATCCTGAGGGATCCTGTACAATCATTGTGGAAATGAGACAAAGGGATATTTCCTCGCTTAGAGTCGGCTATAAATAGTATAATGCCGCGGGTGGCAGGCTAATGTGGCCTACCGGCGCACTGTCAAGTAATCGTTCCCGATATCCGCTAGGGAGGGCGGTTTAATTATTCTTCAAAAGGGCTCTTATTTAGTATTACGACGAAAGTAAGAATTTATCATAACTACCAGGATAAATCGTTTGGGCGCGAGTCTTGTTGAGGTCCGGGGTCACCGCGATCAGAGTCGGCCGAGTCACTGTCCGATTCCGAGGCCGCACGGTCAAACCAGTGAGCCACGTTCACCGATTGCTTTGCAACGCCCATAGGTTCATACATGTATGGTTTCACCTCTCGATATTCAATTTGGAGAGTTCCTACTTCAAAATCGCTATTGCTTTCAAACATTTTACACAAACCTTCACGACCAAAGTCCGTACACGTGTGCTCGGTTCGCAAGTAAACACAGAGCTGCTCCCAGTCTGTTTGCCTTGAGTGATGTCACGACGACGGTCCCCTGGCAGTGACAGTGCGCATAAGTGAGATATAAACAAACCTTTGGAAATTGGGCAAAACAGTATATTTTAACCGTTTTATTCAATTTTAGGGTGCAAATTAGACACTAAAAAGAGTGAATTCACTTTTTGGGTCATTCTTCTAGACAATAAAGTTGATATTCTACGTTTCACCTCTGACCGTTGCCTATGACTTTTAAGGATATAAAATCACCACAGCTGCAACCTCATGGCAGATGATAAAAAGCTTTATTAAATATTCTAATAACGAAAATGAATATTGGAGCCATAAGTAATGGGACAGCCGTGTTAGGATCATCAAATCCTAACGTCATTAGCTAGCCCAAGCTAATTAAATCCTCCAGTGTGTGACGAATGCCAATGTTTTTGTTACCCAGAAATCTGGGCATATCAAACCACTCCAACGCGTACTATTTTTATATACCAGCACGGTTTGGGATAAAAAAAAAAAATGGTAGCTTGCGTATAAGGAAAAACACACCACGAACCGTGCTGGTATATAAAAATAGAACACGTTGGAGTGGTTTGATATGTTCCGTCATAAAGCGGAATAATAGTTCAAGTGGATTAGCTGGATGGATTATAGTTGAGATCCCTCGAGCTCCATACTTAAGAGAATATGGTGATGCATTGACCTGATTTTTTTTTTTTTAAATCGCTTTTGTGTCTGTACGTACAAACGATGTACGCGTAACAACACAGGGAACCCGATCGTAAGTGCAAGACAACGTTTCTCATAAACACTTGACCACCAGATAAGAATTTGTATCTTTATTTCCATAACATAGATGGGTTTTTATCCAGCACTTATTTTTAATTTGCTTTTTATATATATATATATATATATATATATATATATATATATATATATATATATACACACACACACACACACACACACACACACACAACTAAAGGAAGGCTGTCTATCTCTCTGTTCACCTATGCAAATCAACACAGCTGGACGCACATACTCCATACTTTGCACCTGGATTGGTGACACCCCGGAGGGGCCGAAGACAACATTTTCAACTTTCTGCAACATGGGATTAGTGCTAATCCAACACACTATTCATTTCCCATGTTAGCTACATTCTTGCCCTAACACACTATCATCGCCCATAGGTTACATGCTCGCGCTAGCACACTGCACGTGGCCTCAGCGAGGAATCCCCTCCCTGACTCGCCTGAGAGTTTCGATTGTACAGGACCTCGCAATCAGCCCTCCTCGCCGGAGACTTCCGCTAGGGCCAAGTCTACGTCACTGGGAGCAATTTACGTCATTTTCACAGAACACAGTGAAAACATATCGCATGTGTCCACTCAACCCAATTCCAAGCAGCTGTATGATCAAACCCAAGGACCAACACAGCCCCTATGAGGAGCACCATTCAGAGGAAATCAATTTCACAGGCAATAACTACTAGTGTGTGTGTGTATAAACAGCGCAGTCTGGAGCATGTTATTCCACTTATATTACAGCAGTTTACCATCAATTACAATGTTTACTTCTGTAGTGAAGTGAGAGAACAGTCACCTTATCCTGGCTTGAATCCAGGTCTACAGGATACCAAACCTGCACCCTGACTACAACACCAAAGAGCCAGGGTCCTCGGTATGGTAGGTAGAGCACATCCTCAACCCTAGTGATAGGCACTCCATCACACTGCCCTCCCCTTCAGGAGGCGCACCTGTGCGCTTCACACACACAGGTGTCCCTCACACATCCCCCAGCCATACTTCTCCCATGTCAGGGTGCCCCACACACTCGTGCTTCACCCATCTCTGGGGTCCCTCGCACAGGGGTCACCTATCCTGGGGGTCCCTCGTACAGCTCACACACAGGGCACACCTCCGATGGCCTCACAGTAAGCCATCCCACTTCTGGCACCATCTGTAACGAAGCGAGAGAACAGTCACCTTGAACCCAGGGTGCCAAACCTGCACCCTGACCACAACACCAAAGAGCCAGGCTCGTATGGTATGGCAGTCAGAGCACATACGTACTCAACTGTCGTGACAGGCACTCCGTCACACTTCATTAAAGAACGTGTCACACTTTTTGGCTCAGCCTTTGTACTGTACTCGGCTTCCCCGGAATTACGTAAACAGTAACACACCCAGATCACTGAGGGGGTTGAACTAGTTTTGTTGTAACTTTATTGAGGTAACTCTTGAATAATTACTATAAAAATGGTGATTTTGAACAAATCTTCAAATCATCCCGTCAGACAGGCAGATGCAGATTTGACTTGTCCGGACCAAACATTTGGTTGTCCTGAACAGTCGGACTACCGTTAATGTCGAGCCCTGTATTATAACTTTTTTTTGTAGCAAATAGTAATGAAACAATATCTTCTGATTTTTTCACAGCCACATCCATTTCCCCTTCCCTCTTTACAAACACCTTCCCTGTAGGTTCATGATGAAGCTGCTCTCACAATGACAAATGCCTAGCAATAAGCACAACTGGGATTTTCAATGCCACCAGGTGCAGTTGTGACAATATAACGGTACAGCAGAGACCACCAGGGCAAAGTAGCAGTAATAGATCACATTTCACTCAATAACCTGTATTAGGCCTGAGAGTAGCACTCGGAGCAATAAAGTGTGGGGCTTTATTGCTAATGGATGACTTGAGTAGGCATGTGCTAAGAAGTGGCTATAAAATACACTGCCTTTATCTTATTGCAGGAACTTGAACATTTTAAGAGCCTAGAGTTACTATTACCACTACAGTGTGGATTATTTTCACATATTACATTTATGTTAGCCAGAAACAGCAGCTATAGGTTAGCTTCCAGAAACGGCAGCTATACGTTAACAGCTAGAAACAGCGGCTATACGTTAGCATCTAGAAACAGCGGCTATACGTTAGCATCTAGAAACAGCGGCTATACGTTAGCATCTAGAAACAGCGGCTATACGTTAGCAGCTAGAAACAGCAGCTATACGTTAGCATCTAGAAACAGCAGCTATACGTTGGCAGCTAGAAACAGCAGCTATACTTTAGCATCTAGAAACAGCAGCTACATGTTAGCAGCTAGAAACAGCAGCTATACGTTAGCAGCTAGAAACAGCAGCTATACGTTAGCATCTAGAAACAGCAGCTATACGTTAGCATCTAGAAACAGCAGCTATACGTTAGCAGCTAGAAACAGCAGCTGTACGTTAGCAGCTAGAAACAGCAGCTGTACGTTAGCAGCTAGAAACAGCAGCTGTACGTTAGCAGCTAGAAACAGCAGCTGTACGTTAGCAGCTAGAAACAGCAGCTGTACGTTAGCATCTAGAAACAGCAGCTGTACGTTAGCATCTAGAAACAGCAGCTGTACGTTAGCATCTAGAAACAGCAGCTGTACGTTAGCAGCTAGAAACAGCAGCTGTACGTTAGCAGCTAGAAACAGCAGCTGTACGTTAGCAGCTAGAAACAGCAGCTGTACGTTAGCAGCTAGAAACAGCAGCTGTACGTTAGCAGCTAGAAACAGCAGCTGTACGTTAGCAGCTAGAAACAGCAGCTGTACGTTAGCAGCTAGAAACAGCAGCTGTACGTTAGCATCTAGAAACAGCAGCTGTACGTTAGCATCTAGAAACAGCAGCTGTACGTTAGCATCTAGAAACAGCAGCTGTACGTTAGCATCTAGAAACAGCAGCTATACGTTAGCATCTAGAAACAGCAGCTATACGTTAGCATCTAGAAACAGCAGCTATACGTTAGCATCTAGAAACAGCAGCTATACGTTAGCATCTAGAAACAGCAGCTATACGTTAGCATCTAGAAACAGCAGCTATACGTTAGCAGCTAGAAACAGCAGCTATACGTTAGCAGCTAGAAACAGCAGCTATACGTTAGCAGCTAGAAACAGCAGCTATACGTTAGCATCTAGAAACAGCAGCTATACGTTAGCATCTAGAAACAGCAGCTATACGTTAGCATCTAGAGACAGCAGCTATACGTTAGCATCTAGAAACAGCAGCTATACTTTAGCATCTAGAAACAGCAGCTATACTTTAGCATCTAGAAACAGCAGCTATACGTTAGCAGCTAGAAACACCAGCTATATGTTAGCAGCTAGAAACAGCAGCTGTATGTTAGCAGCTATATGTTAGCATCTAGAAACAGCAGCTGTACGTTAGCAGCTAGAAACAGCAGCTATAGGTTAGCAGCTAGAAACAGCAGCTATACGTTAGCATCTAGAAACAGCAGCTATACTTTAGCATCTAGAAACAGCAGCTGTATGTTAGCAGCTAGAAACAGCAGCTGTATGTTAGCAGCTAGAAACAGCAGCTGTATGTTAGCAGCTAGAAACAGCAGCTGTATGTTAGCAGCTAGAAACAGCAGCTATACGTTAGCATCTAGAAACAGCAGCTATACGTTAGCATCTAGAAACAGCAGCTATACGTTAGCATCTAGAAACAGCAGCTATACGTTAGCATCTAGAAACAGCAGCTATACGTTAGCATCTAGAAACAGCAGCTATACGTTAGCATCTAGAAACAGCAGCTATACGTTAGCATCTAGAAACAGCAGCTATACGTTAGCAGCTAGAAACAGCAGCTATACGTTAGCAGCTAGAAACAGCAGCTATACGTTAGCAGCTAGAAACAGCAGCTATACGTTAGCATCTAGAAACAGCAGCTATACGTTAGCATCTAGAAACAGCAGCTATACGTTAGCATCTAGAAACAGCAGCTATACGTTAGCATCTAGAAACAGCAGCTATACGTTAGCATCTAGAAACAGCAGCTATACTTTAGCATCTAGAAACAGCAGCTATACTTTAGCATCTAGAAACAGCAGCTATACGTTAGCATCTAGAAACACCAGCTATATGTTAGCAGCTAGAAACAGCAGCTGTATGTTAGCAGCTATATGTTAGCATCTAGAAACAGCAGCTATACGTTAGCAGCTAGAAACAGCAGCTATACTTTAGCATCTAGAAACAGCAGCTATACTTTAGCATCTAGAAACAGCAGCTATACGTTAGCATCTAGAAACAGCAGCTATACGTTAGCATCTAGAAACAGCAGCTATACTTTAGCATCTAGAAACAGCAGCTATACTTTAGCATCTAGAAACAGCAGCTATACGTTAGCATCTAGAAACAGCAGCTATACGTTAGCATCTAGAAACAGCAGCTATACGTTAGCATCTAGAAACAGCAGCTATTAGTGATGCGCGGGTCGGCTTTTTTTTAATACCCGCCCCAACCCGACCCGTGCGGACTTCCAACCCGCCCCGCCCAACCCGCAAAAATATGTTCAGATTGTGACCCAAATCTGACCAGACCCGAGGGGGAAAGGGCAGGGGGTATTAATTTGTAACACTAATCAAAACGATAAAGGTATGCGCTGAATTCACGTTTTTAGGGAAACATTAATTTTGTATCAAACAGCAACAAAGAAACCGAAAGATGGATTTTACACCATTCTTTATTGAAGGATTGTGAAACATTGGATGAAAGACATCGCTCTCTTGCGCACACAGACACAAGATCCCTTGTATCGCAAAACACTAGTTTTCAACAGTAACTGACTCAAACGATTTAAACATCAGATCTGACAAATTTAACTTTTGTAGGTCTTTTCACGCAATTTTGCCCATTTAATAACCATGGTATTTCGCCAAACTAGGTTATCCTACAAATTGAAAACTACAAAACTGAAAAAAAATAAATAAATACTGGCCGATTGTAGGCTATTTATGACAACTGTTTGGAAGCGCTATGGAGAAAGAGAATGGCATCCACCGTCCCTGGGTTTTTTCGGCGCGCCTATTTCGGCGAGCTTCCAACACGCGACCTGCCGAACTGAACGCACGCTCGCTCGAAGCGCTGGTTGCAGGAACGCAAAGCACCGCTCTTGCCAGCATCGACATTAGAGGGAAATCGTGACAATGAGCCCCCCAAAAGCCAAGGACGTCTTCATTACATTCATCAAGGCTGAAGTGTGACTGCATATAACGCTGTACTTCATCTGGCTCTATAAGATCCGGCGTGTCTTCCCATTCCAGGAACATCCTGCGCCTTTTCAGTAAATGTTCTGTCAAAATGAACAAGAGGCGTCACCATTTCACTAAAGTATGAGCATACATTTGATCTGTCAAGGTTAGAAACAAGCTGTGTGAAACATTTCACATTATTCTACGGCTGTTACCTCGCATGGTTGGGCCTATAGCTTCTGCTTCTTCTCTCTGTGTTTCGCTTGTGTCGTCTGCTGCTAAAAGGCGAAAGGGATCCAATGTTATTATTATTATTATATCTTTCAGTATACAGGGTATTGATTTTGGTAATATTGAGGTATTTCACCTGACGTCACAGGGTCACGTGACGCCCCGGTGTCCGCCATTTTGAACGTCAAGCTAGCTAATGTCAACAACAGTAGCTAGTATGTTACTGTAGCAATGTTTACGTTCAGTCATTTGGATGACTATTAAAACCTTTCAGTCTCAAGTTTTTCCTTTACTGGATTTACTAGTTTACTGAGCTAGTGCGCTCGGGCAAGCCGGCGGCCGGCTAGCGCGCGCTAGCTCCCAGCTTGCCCGAGCGCGCTAGCTCAGTAATCCAGTAAAGGAAAAACTTGAGACAAAAGGTTTTAACAGTCATCCAAATGACTGAACATAAAATTGCTACAGTAACATACCAGCTATGATGTTGTTGACATTAGCTAGTGCTAACAGCTAGTTGCTAATACACTGCTACAACTACACCGACCCTAATAATACAGTTCTTGGTCATTGTCTGGTAACAGCAAATTTATAACGGGCCATGTCTCAACAGACTAAAGTTATTTCAATGACATTTAATAACATTTTGTTTATCCTGAGGACCGAAAGTAAATGAAAATGTGAACAAACCTTAGCTGTAATAAGATGGCGACCACCGGCTCCAGGGACGACCCGCTGATGTAGGCATGTTACCCAGCCTGACACAAAATATTTGGAGGTATCCAAACTCTTATACGCTTTCAGATCAATACCTGTGTATGGCGATGGGTTTTTAACGACATAGGTATACAGATCATGTGGGCCGAAGTCAGGTAAAGACGAGGGCTTCGTGTACTTCCGTACGTCAGTGAACAATCCTGGTGGAAGCAGGTAAACGTCGTTCTCTAAGCCTGCTAACCTCAATTTTTGCAAATACCTCTCCCTCTGCTCGCCCTGTAAATGCCCTACGTCGCTGGATAGTGAAGGTGTTTTCTGCATCTCGCTCCTTTTTCTTTTATGTTTTTCGTTTGTCGCCTTCCTCGCATTCAAACGGATTCGAGCCATGCCGTCCAAAATGGCAGCATCACATGACTTGGTCACGTGGGTGAAAACCTCAGTAGCCGATACAGTGAGGCTTCCATTTACCTTGCCTTTGCGCAGTCTGAGCTTGCAGAACTGGAATGAGGGCTGTAGTCAGTCTCCTGGCTTCAGCTTGGACTACCAAGCTTTCATCTGGTGAGAGCATCTTTAGGCTCTTGAATCGCGGTGAGAGGAAAGTGGCAATTTTATGGATAGGGGTGATGGTCATCTTGTCATTCAAGAGCTCTCCGGCACGTCTGCGAATGTGCTCCATGTACAGTGGGTCCCCGCACCTAGGCTCACAGTGCATTCGCAGCCTGTGGTACCGTAACAAAACTGAGTTGATAGTTGGGTATTGGTCTCCCTCCATGTCCTCTGAAGCATGTTTGAAAGGGGTCAAAAATTCGCCAACTGCAGTGAGGACCTCCACCTGTATGCCCTCGATTCGGTGTTCTTGACCCTTGTCTTGGAGCAGTTCTCTAATCTCACTGTGTTGCCTCGCAATTGAGTTCAACATCTCCACTTTAGTATTACACCGAGTCTCGCTTTCCTGAACCACAGCATGCGGAAGGATGAGTGTGCTTCCAGATTTTTTAAGGTAAGCAACCAGGTGCTTGCACTGATTAATTTGGTCAGTTACGTCGACCATACAATCTGGCACGTCCCTTTCGTTGAATGCACGTTTCAGGATGGTGTTGATAACATGCGCTGCGCAGGGTATCCAAGAATAATTCTTGAGTGCAGCCTTAATGTTGGGGCCTTGGTCACTCACAAGGACAACCTTTGACAGATTATCAGGTGATATGCCAACTTCAAGAAGTTCTTTGGTGATCTGTTCGTGTATGTTTGGTGCTGTTTTTCTTAGTGTGTGGTCAAATTCCAATGTGGAAATCACGCGACTTGACAGTTTCCAATCTTCAGTAACGAAATGACACGTGAGCACTGTGTACGACCTCATATTAATACTGTCAGTCCACATGTCTGTTGTGATGCCTATTCCATTTTCCATGGCCTTTTTTATCAAGCCTCTCCTTTTCAGTCTTGGCCTGCTCTTTGGCCCTGTCGCAAATGGTTTGCCTATGTGGTAGGACAGAGTTTATGTCCACTGATCCAAACCGTGCACCTATATTTACAAGCCCTTGTGCCACGCGTGAAAATCCCTGTCCAGACACAATATCAAACGGACGTAAATCCGAGCAGCAGAATGCTACGAAGTCATCCACTACTTTCGACTTTGCAGCAAGTGGCACCTTGCCTTTCATAAATGATGACATTAAGGGCTGTTCTGCATGGACGTGTGGGGAAGGCTTGTTAGGCTGTGGTGCCGAACCACGACATGAATGTCGAAGCAGGTTAGATGTACCTGTTTTATGTCCATCGTATTTGTACAGCGCCTCACAATGAAAGCACATGACAAAGTCTGCAACGGTGTCATCCGACAAGACGATTTGTCCAAAATCATCCCACACCTTGCTTTTTTGATCAACTTTCCGTACAACCTTTGCATCGCCCTTTTTTAACTTCTCTCTGATCGAGTCAGCCATCTTCATCGGAGGTCTCTGAGAAGTTTTGGCGGTGTAAACAAAAGCTGTACGCCGTACAGTGTACGGATACCGTTTTGGGATAAACCATTGAAAACGCGTTATTAAAAACTATGCCAGTAAGCTACATAATTTATATCTCCGTTTCAAAAGGAAAAAATATTACAGAACACAGAATACAGAATAAAATGTGAGAAGGAAACCCAAGGTAGACATCTAATACCTCCGTTTATCCAGACTGAGAACAGTACGTGTGAGAGCTTTGAGTGCAAGATACTGCAGGTCTGCACTTGTAACAGTCATAGATTGTTGCATGCGATTTAGAACATCTATAATGCAAAATGTTTATTGCACCTATATCTCATAAAATTCCCAACTGAGAAATGTATGAGAGAAATTTTCGCTATTTCTGACCCGCCCCGCCCGATTTAGAAAAATTAATACCCAAATCCGCCCGACTTGCGGGTCAACCCGCAGATATCCGCGGGTTATGGGTCGATCCACGCATCACTAGCAGCTATACTTTAGCATCTAGAAACAGCAGCTATACGTTAGTGACAAGAAAACTGTATATTGTGCTGAAAACTGCACAAAAATCTTTTTGAAAAAAATCTGAAAATTATACTTTTTTTCCTGCTTTGCAAGAATATATACTGCGATGTACATTTCAGGATTCTCGAGAGGTTTAAGGGCTTCAAATTCTTTAGATAGAAATGAGCCAGTTTGGTTAAATTAATGTACATATACATGTCTAAATCTGTTTTGTGGACTTTTATTTAAAAATCACTGAATATTGTACAATTACAGAAAAGAATTTCACTGAAAAGGTATGAAAATTGTACGACAAAGAAAAGGTTTGATGGATATAAAATTATACCGTAAGTCGCTCAAGTAAAACAAGTAATATTTAATGGATAACAATTCGATTAAATTCTTTATCTCTACTTTTACATTTCACATTGTTGATCAATTTAAATCGAATTTATTTCACAAAACTAGCAAGTTTCTATCCAAAGGTTTTTAAGGCTACATCCACACGACAACGAGATTTTTTTTTTTTAAATATCGCGTCCACATGGGCAACGGATCAGTAAAATTTCAGGTTCATATGGCAACACAACGCTTTCTGAAAACGATGCAATACACATGCCACACCTCTACGTGCGCTGTAAGACGGTCCCATCGGAGACACCAGAACAATAGAAGTAGACGCATGCGCATAAACCCCTTCTTCTGTAGCATTAGCCTTCTTCTGTAGCATTAGCCTTTTTGAGGAATGTATTGTCGGACTTAAACCAACATCTGAAGACGCGAGATCGCTCCTTTTTTTTTTTCCTATTTTTACTGGCGGGATTGTTTTTGTTTTTGGAAAGCGCATGGGCAGTGCGCAGTTTGGTACTGCTTCCGCAGTGTTTGGACTAAAGACTCTGCCCTAAGGGCTATTCTCTCACTCTCTCTCTCTCACTTTGCACCATTACACAATAAATATTCACAGTGAAAATATTTCGTAAGCGCGTTTCATGAACCAAGTTATAGGATTTGTTGACAACTCGCATCGAGTTCGTTACACTTCTACCCGGCGTGAAGCACTGACAGTCATGTGGTTGTGACGTCATCGTAAACAAATCCCTTCTACTCATCCAGACAACTTCGCAACGGCGCCGTTGCCAGATTTTTTCACTCTGGAACCCGTTCTCAAAAGATTTCGTTTTGGGGCACCCAAAACGCCGGTGCCGTGTGGACGCCAGGCCGAAACGATAATTTTATCAGATTCACCTGAATCCGTTGCCGTGTGGACAGGGCCTAAGAAACATCCTAAAACTCTTGAGAAAAACAAAACACACACCAGGTGAGGATGACCTTTCGACCTTGAGTGCTTCAATTATTGTACACACAGTTTTCCAGACAGTCTTACACACACACACACACACACACACACACACACACACGTGGTCTAGTTCTGGACTGATCAATACACGGCAGAAAACTTACTTCCACAAGACCAGCTGCTGTTTCTTTCTAATGTTTGGAATGTTTTTTTTTCTTCTCTCTTCCTACATTAATTAGTTCACTCACTATCACTTTGCTATCAAGTATTTAAAAGAAACAGAAATAGCTAAATAAAAGAATATAGTTTCTCCAAAAAAAACCAAAAAACTAAAGAACAACAACAAAATGGCGAAGCGTGTTGCTGAACCAGCAGAGGACGAAATAAAACTCTACTCGAAAACAAAACCCCAAAAAATACACACACACAAAAAAAAGCAACAAAATATGGAATAAAAATATTTAATGGGAAGAACATTTTTTTTTTATTTTTCAAGAATTATTATTATAGCATTTTTTACAAATTGCTCCTGTCATTTCGCCGGTTTGTTTACATTCTAAGCGGAAATTGTTTTGTTGGACGTTTTGTATAAAGTTTTTATTTATCAAATTTGCAAAAAATAAAAACGTT
The DNA here is from genome assembly GCF_027579695.1 of Neoarius graeffei. NCBI lineage: Eukaryota > Metazoa > Chordata > Actinopteri > Siluriformes > Ariidae > Neoarius > Neoarius graeffei. Next base: position 75,726,840 of record NC_083580.1, read on the forward strand.
CTCAAAATCCAGTGAATGTGGATAGAATAAACAGTTATTCCACTCAATCTCATCGTACGTAGCTTATAGCCAAGTCGGTACTACACGCCTCGTCGGCTATCAGCTCACGTACGACTCGATTTTGTGGAATAACTTAACCTCCTAGGGCTTAGCGGTCACATGCGTGGACAGCACTTTTTAGAAATTCGGAACAAGAATCCATATATGTGGACATACTTTTTCTCTAAAAGTACATCTTATCAAAAGATGATGCTTAGTTTTTATTCTAATCAGGTTCTAATTAGCCCAAATAGCAAAGAGAAATAAAAAATGCATGTAAAAAACCAGCTTGGGCCTTAGGAGGTTAAATATGCTGGTCAGATACAAACTTTATTTCTGTAATATTTTAATTTCATGCTGGAAAACGAATGTTTGGAACTCTAAAACGGTTTTGTAATGTTTTGACTCGATAATGCAGAAGTCATAAAATAGAAATCTATAACAAAGTTTGTATGAAAAAATAATAATAGGGTGCCTAAGACTTTTGGACAGTACTGTATTTTATTTCTGTTTAATATTCTAGCCTGAGGTAACATTATATACTGTCAAACAATCTGTATATAAATTACAGTAATGACTGCTTCCACTTTTATTATATGTGATTGTTATACAGCCTGTTGCTATGCAACACTATTTGAGCGTTAGTAGGTTACACCGCAACAACATGCCCAGTATGGCAGCTATATTGGTGTTGCGAGCTCAAAAATGTAAAATACCAGGAACCAGAGAGTTTCAGATCATGAGTTCGAGTTCCTATTATGCAACAACCATCCGTGGCCAGGGATCAAGAAAGCTAAATTGGTCATGGTCTCTGAGCTGGAAGAATCTTATACACTCCATCACCTGTCAATTATAGCGACAATAGCCAATCATGGGCATCTAAGAGCTCATGTATGTAGAAGAGGGTAGACAGCTCTTCCCTCAGATCTCTATCATCGCTATTAAAAATGCTGATGTAACAGATTTGCAAAGTCTCAGAGATCCAGCGATAAAACAAAAAACAAATTCTGTCCAAATCCAGAAAAAACATTTTTTTAATGTATTACACATGCTTGAAGCTGTTCTTCATGAAACGTTTCCATTCAGAATTTGCTGAGTTCCAAAGTCCAAATCCGAAGCATACAGACCCGTCAGCTGCACTGTCGAGAAAGCCTTCCCTGCTGCACAGATGGTTCTGAAGCTCTGGCACATTGTCATTTCCGCCTCTCTGGCTCAAGATAATTACAGTTATTTCCCAACTGCTGTGCCACTGATATGACAGTAAAATATAAAAAATGGCAACGCTTGAACCTCATTCAAATGAAAATTAATTCTCCCATCTACATTCTATCTTCCAGTCATCACACTATCATTTCATCTGCACTCCTTTATAACATGTTTACTCATTAATACGTAATCTGAGCATTCAGACTGGTCAAACATACTGAGTACTGAAAGATTGACAAGCATTTAATGTGTCACAACATTTAAGAGCCTAATTATAGAAGAGTATTTGTATGTATGAATTAATAAATCTATCCCTGAGCAAGCCTGAGGTGACAGTGGTGAGGAAAAATCGCCTCAATGAGGCTGGAGCTCATACCGGCCACTGTTGTTGTGTTTGAGTTTGAAATCTGATCAATCCTATAGGAGGAGTAGCGATTTTTGTGAAATTGCATATGACCCTTGTGTAGCCGCATCCATGGTAGGTGGCGCCACCTGGTGAACAATTCTTGTTGGAATATGTCTTTAGAGTCTTCTGGGTGAGTTTCAGGGAAAACGTCTAGCAGTTTACAAAGAGTAGCGTTTAATGTGACGAGTCATCCAAAAATTTCAGATACCCGTAAAATCATAAACATGACAGTTGGCACCACCATCTTGAGAACCTTTATGTGCACCCACCTGGAGAACATTGTATAAGAGTTTGATCAAAATCCAATCACTTCTGTAGGAGAAGTAGCGAATTTTGTAAACTGTGGACGGACGGTGACAACGGACAAGGGATGGACGATGTGTGATCGCATAAGCTCATCCGGCCTGGCCTACAGCCAGATGAGCTAAAAGGTCCCTGAGACGACATCAGGAAGAAACCTTGAGAAGAACCAGACTCAAAATGGAACTGTCTTCATCTGGGTGATAACAGATAGCGTGATTATAAAAACTTGCTTCTATAACTGTGCGAAAAAAGTGCAACTGTGCAACCAGAAAAATCACAGATGGCTATGGTATTGGCAGGATTCGAACTGGCAATCTCCGGATGACACGTAGAAAATTGTGGGGGTATACAAACGTTTCAAACAAGGTGAAAAATGATGGGCCAAATCAAGCCGGACTTGACAAGGCACTAAGGTAAGACCCAGCTCAGTAATACAAGTCCATGGTTGGCAGGGCAGCCACGGCCTGAAGGTTAGAGAAAAACATACAGCCTACCACTGCTCGACACCCCCCTCATCAACTGCCAACCAGGGATGAATGCACAGTTTCAGTGGCTAAGGTGGTATTGCCATCCCTGGCACCACCAGTGGCATAGAACCACCAGGGGGTGTCTTCTAAATTTGGCCATCACGTTGACAAGTTACATGCTTTGAACCAAATCCAACTTGATGATTTTTCAGCTGCTGCACAAAGCTGCTTGGAGGCAGATGTTATGGCACATGAGCCAAGACCAAGTTGGGATAGGAAGGCTGTCATGGACCTCCCCAGGAATCCCTGGCAGCCACGCCATACTCGTACACACCCACCTATTGTCCTCACAACTCGTACACAACTGCTGATACCGTGTTCTCTCACGTTCAAATGCCTTCTCCATATTGTCCTCACAGGGGATAGTTAGTTCTATAAGATGTCCACATTTTATGATTCAGATCACACGATCACATCTGGTCATGACGTCAATATGTGCTGGGAGGATTAGGTTCTCACCCAAGTCAAGAGTGACTTCCCAATCCTGAGCACCTGCAAGTAACCTTGATTGTTTAGTTGGTTTTACACAAGCCTTGGACCTAAAAGGTTGCCTGTTTCGTTCCCGGGACTGGCAGGAAAGATGTGAGGGGAGTTGAGTGAATGAAGAGCACTTTCTGTTCCCTTTGTATCACGGCTGAAGTGCCTTGAGCAAGGCACCTATCCCCTCGGGGCACTGTAGCATATGGGCCTTTTCCACTACCCTTTTTCAGCTCACTTCAGCCCAACACGGCTCGCGTTTCGACTACCTCAGAGCAGCACGACTGAGCTCACTTCAGCCTTACTCAGCACCCAAAACTCGCACGGTTTTGGAGTGGGGCTGAAGTGAGCCCAACCGAGCCAAGTGGGGCTAGGGGTGTGAGGAGACACTCCCCTGTGCACTGATTGGTGAGGAAGAGTGTCCTCACATGCCCACACACGCCCCGCGAGCACGCTGGGATCTGTAAACACCGTAAACCCGGAAGAAGAAGAATTACGACAAACGACTCCATGTCCTCCATGTTTATTGTTTACTATCTGGGTCATGAGACTACCGCTTAAAAGGTCACTGATGTCACTGTTTGCGCCGCCTAACGACATCACGTGACGTCCACCCACTTTCGCTAACTCCACCCAATGTGTCCACCCACTTCCAGCCAGCACGGTTCAGCGCGGTTGTAGTCGAAATGCAACCCCAACAGCCCCACTCAGCCCGACTCAGCCCAACTCAGCCGCGTTGGTAGTAGAAAAGCCCCAATAGTTGCCCACTGCTCTGTGTGTGTGTGCGCTCATTGTTCACTTGTGTGTTCATTGCTTCAGATGGGTTAAATGCAGAGGAGGAATTTCACTGTGCTTGAGTATACATGTGACCTTCTTCTAGTTGTTTCTCAGTGCTCACATGGTTTCTTCCTGATGGTAGAAGTGAACATGTGGCGCATCAACCACTTTTATTCAATACAGAACAATATTTTTCTCATGGTCACTGCCCCTCTATACTTTACCACCCAGCACACATGGCGCAGTCAGAGCAGAACTCAGTAACGAACGGCTCTTTAGCTGTAAACGCCTTGACAAAGAACTTTATCTCATTATACAACCACATACAGGATCAAGAACAAAACAATCAGCAATAGAACAGCTTCTAAAAGTGCCTGACTGTGGAGGGTCTTATTCATTTCTTTCCTTTCTTACTAGATACAAACACCCAACACAACAAAATACACAACTAAAGGTCAGCTTATTGAGCGTGAGCAGAAGGCAAACACGCAGCGAAAGGTCAGCATATAGAGTACACGAACCAAGGCCAATAGGTCAGTGTTATTTGTGAAGTCCTCCTGGCTGAAGCTGAGCGTATGCATCCACGTGCGAAAGACGGTTTTCTGTCTTATGAAAGAAGGGATTTCTGTATTAGCATTAAAAACCTTGAACAAACATTAATCCGTATGTCTTAATAAACTATATCTAGAAAAAAATTAACAATAAGAATGAGCTATTTTGCTTCATCCAGAATTGACGTTATTAATGAAAGTTGGACGATGAGCAAGGAATCTGCTTCAATGGATAAAAATGACACTGAAGTTTCCTTTCCTGATTCATGCTGTTACCAACAGCTGTGACAGGAAATCATCAGGAGCAGGAAGACGAGGCTGGTGTGCATCATAAATCAGATATGTGCTCCATCTTTAGACAAATGTCTGACGAAAACTTTCATGTCTAACGAATGAACTGCACTAAACACTAGCGGCTCATCCATAATAGCAGCTCAGACAGATCCCTGCTATAGATACACAACCCCTATTCCATAAATTTGGGACACTGTGTAAAACATAAATAAAAAACAGAACACGATGATTTACAAAATCAAGGAAACCCTATATTTCATTGAAAATAGCACAAAGACAACATATCAAATGTCGAAACTGAGAAATTTTATTGTTTTTTGAAAAATATATGCTCATTTTGAATTTGATGTCAGCACCACGTCAAAAAAGTTGGGACGGGGCATGTTTACTACTGTGTTGCATCACCTCCTACTTTTAATAACACTGTAAATGTTTTTTGGGAACTGATGAGACCAATTGCTGTAGTTTTGAAAGAGAAATATTGTCCCATTCTTGGCTGATTATAAGATTTCAGCAGCTCAACAATTCAGGGTCTACTTTGTTGCATTTTTAATTTCATAATGCACCAAATGTTTTACATTGGAGACAGGTCTGGACTGCAGGCAGGCCAGTTTAGCACCTGGACTCTTACTATGGAGCCATGGAGTTTTAATATGTGCAGAAAGCAGTTTGGCATTGTCTTGCTAAAAGAAGAAAGGCCTTCCCTGAAAAAGATTTTGTCTGGATGGCAGCATATTGCTCTGAAGCATGTATATATCATTCAGCATTAATGATGCCTTCCCAGATGTACGAGCTACTCATGTCATGTGCACTAATGCACCCTCATACCATTACAGATGTTGGCTTTTGAACTGTGCACCAATGAGCTGGATGGTCCCTCTCCTCTTTAGCCTGGAGGATGTGGTGTCCATGATTTCTAAAAAAAATTTCTACTTTTGATTCGTCAGACCTTGGGACAATTTTCCACCTCGCCTCAGTCCATCGTAAAAGAGCTCGGGCCCAGAGAAGGAGACGGTGTTTTTGGATATTGTTTATATCTGGTTTTAACTTGCATTTGTGGATGCAGTAATGAAGTGTTTTCACAGACGCTGGTTTTCTGAAGTGTTCCTGAGCCCATACAATAATTTCCACTACAGACACGTGTCTGCTTTTAATGCAGTGTCTCCTGAGGGCCTGAAGATCACAGGCATCCAATGTCAGTTTTCAGCCTTGTCTCTTGCATGCAGAGATTTCTCCAGATTCTCTGAATCTTTTAATGATATTATGGATCATAGATGATGTGATCCACAAATTCTTTGCAGTTTTACACTGAGGAACGTTATTCTTAAATTGATGCACTGTTTGCCCACGCAGTCTTTCACAGAGCGGTGAACCCCTCGCCATCTTTACTTCTGAGAGACTCCGCCTCTCTGAGATGTTCTTCTCATCTCAACTCATTATCTCTAGCCGCTTTATCCTGTCCCACAGGGTCGCAGGCAAGCTGGAGCCTATCCCAGCTGACTACGGGCGAAAGGCGGGGTACACCCTGGACAAGTCGCCAGGTCATCACAGGGCTGACACATAGACACAGACAACCATTCACACTCACATTCACACCTACGGTCAATTTAGAGTCACCAGTTAACCTAACCTGCATGTCTTTGGACTGTGGGGGAAACCGGAGCACCCGGAGGAAACCCACGCGGACACGGGGAGAACATGCAAACTCCGCACAGAAAGGCCCTCGCCGGCCATGGGGCTCGAACCTGGACCTTCTTGCTGTGAGGCGACAGCGCTAACCACTACACCACCGTGCCGCCCTGGGACGTTCTTTTTTATACGCAATCATCTTGCTGACCTGTTGCCAATTAACCAAATTATTTCACAACTTTTTCAGTCTTTTGTTGCCCCTGTCCCAACTTTTCTGAAACGTGTTGCTGACATGGAATTCAAAATGAGCATATATTTTTCAAAGAACAATACAATTTCTCAGTTTCAACTTTTGATATGTTGTCCTTTTATCAATGAAATACAGGGTTTCCAAGATGTGCAAATCGTCATATTCTGTTTTGGGGTTGTGTGGGTATATATATGTATATAAAATTTTGAAATTTACATGCCTTCTGGTGCATTCTCAGCTCATGAATTACTAACCATTTCCCTGTAAAATACATATTCCCTCCAGATGCGTGTGTGCTTGGCTTTCTCAGTTACCCTCTGTAGTACGCTGCCTGGCTCTGTAACATAACTACATGCACTAGGGCGTAGTCACGTGGTCCGGCTCAGCCAATCAGAGCGCGAGAATCGATCAAGAAATATGGCGTCGCTTGCGGTCATGCTGGACTCGAATCGAAGACAATTTCATCGTGAAATAGTTGGATTTGCAGCAAATTATGAGCAGCGGAGATGATATAAACTGCTTGAACATTGAAAGGCGAGGGTTTTTTTGGGGGGAGGGGGATCAAGTAGCTGGCGCAGACCGTCTGTGTAGGTGGAGAAAACCACTGGCGCTTGTGGACATCTCATGAATGAATTAATTAATGAGTACCTTCCATCCATCCATTATCTGTAGCCGCTTATCCTGTTCTACAGGGTCACAGACAAGCTGGAGCCTATCCCAGCTGACTACGGGCGAAAGGCGGGGTACACCCTGGACAAGTCGCCAGGTCATCACTGGGCTGACACATAGAGACAAACAACCATTCACACTCACATTCACAACTACAGTCAATTTAGAGTCACCAGTTAGCCTAACCTGCATGTTTTTGGACTGTGGGGGAAACCGGAGCACCCGGAGGAAACCCACGTGGACACGGGGAAAACATGCAAACTCCACACAGAAAGGCCCTCGCTGGCCGCTGGGCTCAAACCCAGAACCTTTTTTCTATGAGGCGACAGTGCTAACCACTACACCACCGTGACACCTTAATGAGCACCTTTTTTTTTTTTAATAACCTAGATTTTGCACCTAGTGGTCAAAAACAGGAACTGCAACAAGCACAATGCAATGACAGGAAAAAAAAAAAAGAAAAATATCCCTCATTTTTCTCCATGTGTTAGTTTCAGGTCTTTTGTGTGTTGTGTAAATGGAAATTTGGCTGAAACCTTGCAAACACGTCTGCTTTGTCGAACACCGCTGAACAAAAGTACGTCTAAAAGCGCTCAGCGCTTTTAGACGTACTTTTGTTCAGCGGTGTTCGACAAAGCAGACGTGTTTGCAAGGTTTCAGCCAAATTTCCAAGATGTGTTTGCGAGCTGCTAGATTCTACACTGGACGACTGTTTACTCTCATCTGCTTATTTATCACAGCTTAAAAATTCACGAGAGAATACATAAACTTTTTACATCAACTGTAATAACACCTCAGCTTTATTTTTGCTTGAGGCTGCATCATTATTCATGTCCTCCTGCCTTACCAAAATGTATGGTCAGGAACCAAGTTGCTCCAATAGCTGAAAACATTTTGCATGAAACTTTTATTCACACAACTTGGATTGTTTGGCTTTAGATCTGACAGAGGCCGAGAGCGGAACGGTTTCAAATATTTAAAACTCATAATGAATTCTCTCTATAATATTCTTCCGACTCATATTAATATTGGAACAAAGATGGTCTTTTATCAAGTTAGAAAACACAGCGAGGACCTTCCTTGCCACTCATCCTGTCCCTGCAGTAATGAATCGAAAGCTCGTTTTGAAAAACTAATTAATGCAGGAGTCGAATATACTGAATTAACAAATTATAGAAGAAAATCCCACTATAGTACACACTGGGGGGGGGGGGGGGGGGGGGGGGGAGAATTATGGATGTCTTACTCTTATTCTAGTACATTTAAACAGTGTATTTTTGATTCTAAGATCCCTGTTCTTGGATGCAGGAGTGGAACCCAGTGTGCTCTTCTGTTTTCTGTTGCATGCTGAGATGCTTTTCTGCTCACCATGGTTGTAAAGAGTGATATGAGTTACTATAGCCTTCCTGGAAGAAAAAAAAAAAGCTCGAACCAATCTGGCCATTTTGTGATCTCTGACCCTCTCTTATCAACAAGGCGTTTGTTTCCACCCACAGAAGTGTCCCTCACTCATTCGATGTTTGTTTTTTGTTTTTCACGCCATTCTGTATATAGAGACTGTTGTGCGTGAAAACCCCAGGAAGCAGTTTCTGAAATACTCAAACCAGCAGTCCATCTGGCTCAAACCAACACCCATACCACAGTGAAAGAAAGAAAGGTCACTTCACTGTGAGATCACAATTTTTCCCATTCTGATGTTTGAACATCGTGAACATTAACTGAAGCTCTTGATGTGTATCTGCATGATTTGATGCATCATGCTGCTGTCGAGTGATTGGCTGATTAGGGAACTGTAGAAAACAGTGGGTGGATGTAGGGGTGTTCCTAATAAAGAAAATGAAAGAAGTTTATTATTATTATTATTATTATTATTATTATTATTAATAATTAACAAAAAATATTTAAGTTGATAAAGAATCTGAAAATACATGTTGCTTTTTCGGTAACAAAATTTTCTTCATTTAAATTTTTTTTTTCCCAAAAAATATCGTGGATCGAATCAAATCATGAACTTGTCGAATCGTTACATGGCGAGTTATCACTTACGTTATAGCAACAGTCATTCTCTCACCAGCGTCTCTGTCTGTTTCTCTCTTGTTCTCTCTCTGTCGCTGAAAAACTGCAGCTTGTCATTTTGCCAGGAAAGCAGGAACTGTAAACTACTCTGTCCTGAAGACTTTTCCTTGCTGTGAAACACCACAAAGCATCGTAGCTTTTACCAACCGCTTAAACCCACAACTCCTTCCAGAAACAAAACTCTTAATAAATGTTAAATAAATGTCTCCAACAACAACAAAACCATTGAGCTGTTACTATAGAAACAGTAATGTATGAGAACGGGTCTCTTAATATAAACCTAACGTTCATGTTACAGCTGTTGTGTGTATACACACTTATACAAAAATAACACACACTTTCTAACAAATCAGAGTCCAGAATGTAACTGTGCTGTAGGATCGGATAAAAAAAATAAAAAATACACCAATTACAACGTGTTTATGATCCTTGACTCATATCTGCGCTTCTAAAATCCCGAGTGTGTAATATTTTTACTGACATGAATGTGTTTTGCTTTAATGACCATAATAAAAGCTTACTGCATTTATATTATACAGACATAAACAGAAATGGATGCTTCATGAATAATGCAGTTTTCACGCCCTACAGATAAACAGGACAATCAGAGAACAGACGCACAGAGGGGGTCGAATTGGCGCCTCTTTGAATCACAAACTTCAAACGCCGTGTGAAGATCTGTAATTAAAAATCACCACGTTTATCCTGAGAAATGATCTGAAAAGAGAAAGTAACCATGAACCCATCTCTCCCTCTCGCACTGTTTCTCTCCCTCTTTTTCTGCTTCTCTCTCTCTCACACTCTGTTTCCCTCTCTCTGTCTCTCTCCCTCCCTCTTTCTCTGTCTCTCCCTCTCTCAGTTTCCCTCTCTTTGTTTCTCTCCCTCTCTCTGTCTTTCTCTCTCTAGCTCTCTGTCTCTCCCTCTCCCTCTTTGTCTCTCCCTTTCTCTCCCTCCCTCTCCATACATATCTCTTTCGGTCTTTCTCTCTCTAGCTCTGTCTCTCCCTGTCTGTCTTTCTCTCTCTAGCTCTGTCTCTCCCTGTCTGTCTTTCTCTCTCTAGCTCTGTCTCTCTATCTCTCCCTGTCTCTATCTCTCCCTCCCTCTCTATATATCTCTCTCTCGGTCTTTCTAGCTCTGTCTCTCCCTCTCCCTGTCTGTCTCCCTCCCTCTCTATACATCTCTCTCTGTCTTTCTCTCTCTAGCTCTCTCCCTCTCACTGTCTGTCTTTCTCTCTCTAGCTCTGTCTCTCTCTCTATCTCTCTCTCTCTCCCTCCCTCTCTATACATCTCTCTCTCGGTCTTTCTCTCTCTAGCTCTGTCTCTCCCTGTCTGTCTTTCTCTCTCTAGCTCTGTCTCTCTCTCTATCTCTCTCTCTCTCCCTCCCTCTCTATACATCTCTCTCTCGGTCTTTCTCTCTCTAGCTCTGTCTCTCCCTGTCTGTCTTTCTCTCTCTAGCTCTGTCTCTATCTCTCCCTCCCTCTCTCTATATCTCTCTCTCAGTCTTTCTCTCTCTAGCTCTGTCTCTCCCTCTCCCTGTCTCTCTCCCTCTATCTCTCCCTGTCTCTATCTCTCTCTCCCTCCCTCTCTATACATCTCTCTGTCTTTCTCTCTCTAGCTCTGTCTCTCTCTCTCTAGCTCTCCCTGTCTCTATCTCTCTATATATCTCTCTCTCAGTCTTTCTCTCTCTAGCTCTGTCTCTCCCTCTCCCTGTCTCTCTCCCTCTATCTCTCCCTGTCTCTATCTCTCCCTCCCTCTCTCTCTATACATCTCTCTGTCTTTCTCTCTCTAGCTCTGTCGCCCTCTCTCTATCTCTCCCTGTCTCTATCTCTCTATATCTCTCTCTCGGTCTTTCTCTCTCTAGCTCTGTCTCTCCCTCTCCCTGTCGGTCTTTCTCTCTCTAGCTCTGTCTCTATCTCGCCCTCCCTCTCTATACATCTCTCTCTGTCTTTCTCTCTCTAGCTCTCTCCCTCTCACTGTCTATCTCTCTGTCTCTCCCTCTCTCTTGGTCTCTCTCTCTATCTCTCTGCTCATCTCACCCTCTCTCTCTCTCCCTTTGAAGCTTAAATTCCTAACTAGACCGAGTTCACGCTGAGTTGATCCAGAACCTTCCACGCTAAAGATAAAGCTTTAGAGAATAAGCTCTGATCTATTTGCATGTTGCTCTGAATGAAGTAAAGCTCCGTGTGCTTAAAGCCCCTCCTCACTCTTATACTAACTGCTTTCTTACAACAAAAACCTGGTTTTAAAAACTCCTAGGAATCCGCAATCGTCAGCTTCAACACCCAGAACTCTTCTTTTTAATGACATATGTTAAAGATCCTCTTTAGAGTACATTTGGAAAAATTTATATCCCAGTAAGCCCTGTGATGACCTGGCGACTTGTCCAGGGTGTACCCCGCCTTTCGCCCGTAGTCAGCTGGGATAGGCTCCAGCTTGCCTGCGACCCTGTAGAACAGGATAAAGCGGCTAGAGATAATGAGATGAGATGAGATGAGATGAGATATCCCAGTATCCGGAATGTTGCTGGTTTATAAACGGTAGAGAAAGGCTCAGAATAATCATTAAACGGCAGTTATTCATGGCCAAGTCTGAGCGGCCTGGAGTTTAACCCACTGCTCGGCTGTGTTAATAAATCACTTATAAATGTGTAAGTGATGAAGTTTTATCTCAGGTGTTCTTAGTAAGCGATTACTCTCCCGGATCAGTGTGTGAGAACGCAGTCCTGAGTTTACCAAGCAGGATTTCTTTACCTTTGGTGACCTAGGGCTTATTTGGTCTCGTATCTTTTAGATGATCGTTTTTTTGGCTACGGTATCAACACACTGGAATTATAATGACTATAATTATAATAATTTTTCCCCATTCACACTAAAAATGTTGGTGTAAAAACAACAACTAAGGAGTGATATAGCGCCTTCCTAGTGTAGGGTTTTAGTATAAATACAGAGGTGATTAGAGAAAATCGCACACTGATTGGTCAAGAAATTTGGACTATTTCTCGATAATCACCTCGAGCGACTCGGCAAAGCGGCGTCCAATCGCTTTCACCGTAAGTGAATTACACGTGATGAAAGAAAATGCTGTTCATAAAAGCACTAAAGATGCTACGAAGTTTGGTCTAAAACTATTCAAAGGGAAGGTGGAATTGTGATTTATTTTATCGAAATCAAAGCAAAGTATTTTATGACTCGGAGTAGATAAGTGACAAGTCTGCGTCTCGCCGTGATTATATTCGCACGCTGCTTTAGAAGTTTGAAAACTGACCTTGGAACCTTTCACATGCCATTCCACGTTTTTGACTGCATTTATATTAACCTTTATATTTGGATAACTTATGTAAAATAAGTGCCAGTGTTTTCGATTTTGCTTCCATGAACTCGTCACGATTAAACTAAACGATTTCACTGCACGCTGACATTCAGCACCGGGCCGTTTTTCAGCAATTAGTATCAAGCATTACAAAAGTCAGCCTTCTGCGTTAATAACGTTTCTGTTATCAGTTAAAAGGCTGACACTAAAGCAGCAGGGTGCTGGAATAAAAGTCAGAGAAGGCATTGGGAGTGCGAGCCAGAAACACTGCGCGCATATTTTCAAGCACACAGAGACTGTTTAACTGGTGTTCCGTCCTGACAAATGGAAATGTTGACTCATGGCATCTGTTTCGCTTTCGTTATTTAAGTCAGATTCAATTTGAATTTACTGTCGGGGGGAGGGGGAGGGGGAAAACACATTACACTTTCAGCACGGGTCACTTCACATGAAGAACAGTTTACAATGGAGACGTTCATCTTCCTGCTCGAGGAAAAAAATACACGCCGTGTCATGGACAGCAATTCGGAAGAATAAACTTTTCTAGTGATTACATCTTAATGAAAACAGACAAACGGGACGTCGTTCCCCAAGCGCTTCATGGATAACGTAAATTCCCTGACACACACACACACGCTCCAGTGTCTACTCTGATGGGCTTGACCACCATTTTGCCTCCTTAGAATTATCACTAATTCTAATCATCATTATCTTAACATTATTTCTAGTGTTAGATCATTAGATCACATTAATGAACTCAAAATGTTCTGTTTACTGTGAATGAAACCAGGCTTGTAGTACTCTAGTCCAATTCGTGCCCTAATTTTAAAGGGGAACTCATCTCATCTCATTATCTCTAGCCGCTTTATCCTGTTCTACAGGGTCGCAGGCGAGCTGGAGCCTATCCCAGCTGACTACGGGCGAAAGGCGGGGTACACCCTGGACAAGTCGCCAGGTCATCACAGGGCTGACACATAGACACAGACAACCATTCACACTCACATTCACACCTACGCTCAATTTAGAGTCACCAGTTAACCTAACCTGCATGTCTTTGGACTGTGGGGGAAACCGGAGCACCCGGAGGAAACCCACACGGACACGGGGAGAACATGCAAACTCCACACAGAAAGGCCCTCGCCGGCCACGGGGCTCGAACCCGGACCTTCTTGCTGTGAGGCGAAAGCGCTAACCACTACACCACCGTGCCGCCCGCAGTACAATGAATTCGATTAAATTTTTTCAAACAAGAAAAAAACCAAACAAAAATGGAACGAAAGAACGAAACAAACATGCGTAAAAGGTAGCAGTTGTACAATACGATTAATTTTACTTTAATGAAGTGAGAAATTCTCTGTTAGCTTTTTTTTAAGATTCTTGCTGTGTACTGCACACACACACAGAGAGAGAGAGAGAGAGAGAGAGAAGGAAATAACATCCTGACTAGCTAACTAACAAAAAAGAAAAAATAATAATAATGGAGCTGTGTTAAAGACATCATGTTTGCCTCGTCTTTAACGGTGAATGTTTTTCTTCATATAATTATAATTACATTAATTACACAAAAATATTCACTCTCACACACACAGTCACATGGTACAGCCCATGGTATTACAATTTCACAACAACTAGTTGGTCAAAACCTCACAGATGGTTGAGAATTTACAGAAGTGCTGAGGGGAAGCGAAGAGACAGAAGTGGTAGTGTGTGTGGGTGGGTGGGACGACACACGAAACTAAGAAATGACCAGAATGAACATAAATTTATTTCATGAGGAATCCCATGCAGGCCACACCCTCGCTCATGCTGCCCACGGGCCCAGGTGGAGCCGCCGCTCTGTTACTGTAGCTTCCCGTTTACGTTTTGTTCTCTGGCCTGAAGTGGTCCTGCTGCAGCTCCATTTCCCTCCTGAACACTCGCTCCGATCGCTGCCTGCACCGTCTCGGATTATCCGCCTTGTTTTATCCCCGTGGTCCTTACAAAGCCCTCGGTTTATCTGTGAGGAGTCTGCTGTGTGCTGCTGCAGTTCCGCGCTGCCTTTCCATCGGTCCTGTACTTCCTGTTCACCTGCTTTTCTGAAGCTCGAATTTCACTTTTCATTTTGAAACCAGAGCTGATTAAACTGCCCAGGATTAAACTTTCACGCAACACCGTTCCCTCCTGAATGGAGAAACCTTACACGGATCAGCCTTTCCTTTATTTCTTTAATCTTAAAGGGGAACTGAAGTCATTTTTAAACTTGCTTTGTTTCTTAATTAACGTGTTATTCAATTACGTTTTCGGTTTTAGTAACCTTATATCGTGACTCGTATTGGCAACTAATATTATACTTATCGGCCTGTTCGGTTTTTAGCCGTGTTGAATTTAGTTCGTTTGGTCCACGGCAGGCGTCGCTTATCCGCGCGATCTTCACGAGACTTGTGCGAGACTTTGAAACGTGAAGTGTCAGCCAGGTGTCAGTGCCGCCATTTTGAAAACTGTTAAACGAAATATTGCACAAAAACGAGTTTAAATGACGATTACTGCCTACTTTTTTCAAACTTTCCTGATTACTATCAGAACAAATAAAATTTCCGGCTTGATTACATCAGCATTCGAAAGAGGGCGCGCGCGTCTTTTGATAACGTTGGCAGATGTCGGTCACTTTGATTTCCGCTGTACGTTTTACTTCCGTCCTACGATGTCTCGCACAGGTCTCAACGAATCTTGTTTATGGCCATCACTTTGACATATAAACTGATATATTACAGAGCATATTTCAAACACTCATAACTTGCTATATCAGCGACAAAATAGCGATCAGAAATGCATTCCGATATTTAATAAAATGAGATAAATAGAATTTTGTTAATTAAAAAAATTTGCCTTCAGTTCTCCTTGATTTACGGATTTGTACTGGCTTCATTTCTTTGGTTAAATCAGTAACATTTTATTAACGTACTTTATACCTGTTTCATTAATGCTATCAAGATGAAACGACTGGATTACAGAAAATGCTTATTAAATCCATGTTTGTAAGTCAGTATATCGCCTCATGCATAAAAATTTCAGGAGCTCTCCTACGATACGAACGTTTTTCCAATCCAAGTCTCCACGAAAGGCAAATTTCTTCTCTAAATGCTCCTACAAACAATTTAGGATTAAATTCCCTTGCCGTTGTAGCCTCTCAACCTCAAGTTTCGATGTATTGTGCGTCCTGAGATGCTTTTCTGCTCACCGCGTTTGTAAAGAGTGGTTACTTCTTGCATTTTAACTGAAAATCTAGTCTCCTTTGTCTTCATTTATGGCTTTATGCTAGCTTGGTTTATTTAATTATTATTAACAAAAATCATCTGCATCATGTAAGTATCATACACCGCAACTCTGTTTGGGGGACGTCCAAACAGTTCATTAGACCGACAAGTTCATATTACTGAAATGGACGCACACGTCACACCAAACACTTACATTATATGCGAAGTTTTCGGGGCATTAAAATTCCTTATCGTGAATTTCTCCTTCCAAGTCACTCTCGCAGTTCACTGACTGAGTTAAAGGATCACAAACGGAGGCGATGATTTCTTCGTCTGTTCTCGAAATGACGGAGGTTACCAGTGTATTATTTGTAGTCAAACACTGACGCGCTACGTTTTCGAAACCTTCACCATTCAGGTCATTCATGTGTTGCAAATCACTGATGTTATTTATGTCGCACCGGAGGGCTGGGCTGGGTGGGGCCGGATGTATTTTTAGTTATTAACCTTTATTTATCCAGGAAAGACTCATTGAGATTAAAAATCTCTTTTACAGGAGCGTCCTGGCCGAGACAGGCAGCAGCAGAGTTAACAAAGCATCGAGCCAATACATACATCTGTACACACAACATTAAATAATTTACAGAATAAATTACACAATAAAGAGATAAATTAAAAGCAAATCAACAAACGTTCATTAAAAATAGCATACGAAAAAGTCAGGCAAACATCTACAGCTGGATGTTTGTCTGCAAATCATTTAAAGCCTCGGTCACAACCGGCCGTACGTGCTCCTACGGCCGGTCTACGTGCAAAAAACGCAAGAAACGCACTGAGGGCGCGCGTGTGACGTGCTGATTTTCGAGCCGTAGACCGATCGCAGAGGTTCTTTGTCATGTCAAACAAACTCTACGGGCGCTTACGTTTTTTTCAGGTTGCAAGACAAACTTACGGCCAACGTGCGTCTTTCTCCACGAACGAAAAAAAAAAAAAAAAACAGCGATTTGGGAAATGCCAAAAATCGCACGGCCAAAAAAATCATACGTCCGGTTGTGACCTAGGCTTTAAATCACTTTAAATACATGTAATGGGATCAATTCCTTAAGTTTCAGGTCAATTTGTCACTGGTCCCAAACAGAGGGCACAAAAAAACTTAAATGCCTTTTTTCCCCAATTTAGGACGGACCTTTGGAACAGAAAGTAAAAACAGATCCTTAAAAAAAATTAAAATTAAAAAATTAAAATAAAAACACAGCAGGTGCGCTTTAACTAGTTGTTAAGTTTAGCTGTATATCAGCAGTCATTTCATCCAGGGGTTCTCAACCTTTTCTACTTTAAGGCCCACCTATTCATACCTGTAACGAGTCGGGGCCCATTAAAAAAAGATCCCCAATTATTTTGGCTCATCTATTCTATTAGAATCTAATAACCTATTATAACGTGCATTAATGGGATGCGACATCACTCCCTGTTACAGATGGGAGCCCAGAAGAAAGCTAGATAGTGTTCTATGAAGGTCTCATAGTGCTTATGACATCATAAGTCAATATTAAAGCAATGGGTTTATAAGGTCATAAGTGTTAAATGGTCTTCATAAAATGCTCGTAGCGGCGGATAGTGATGATCATGTCTTCTTGTTAATTCCATGGATACGGACTACAGGAGTGTATTCTGGTCATTCTGCGTCTCCTTGAAATCCCCTGTGTAGCTCGGGCATGTGTGCACCCTGGAAGCGTTGATCATGATTGATGGGAGACGTAACAGATCTGTCCAGTCAGCTCTGTTTTCTGCAGTTTATGAGAAGAGGAGAGTGATCTTTAGTGCGCACAAACAAATTTGCTCGGCAAATCTGTTAAATCCCGGCATCTCTCTTGGCTACATCATACCGTTTTACAGCAGAACGGTAGGACGGAAACAACAGGATGATGTGTGTTACTTCTTGACGACCTACAGCTTGAATTCATTGGCCATAAACTCACTAAATTCACTGTAGGTCTGTCGAGCAAATGTAGTCCATAAGTTTTCCTTTTAATGAGGACCATAAAAGGGCACGCTGATCAGCAGATATATGGAGAATATAAACCCAAAGACAAGCAGACAGACAATCTTCGGCTACTTTCTGCTTTTATATACAGCTAGAATTGACCACTCTGTATTGTGTTGTATATCTATGGTTTGGTGTGTGTGTGTGTGTGTGTGTGTGTGTGTGTGTGTGTGTGTGTGTTCTGCTATCTGTTCATTTGTCGGTGAAGCATTGTTCTTCCCACAGCGCTGCATGCGGCATCCAGAACAAACCGGTTCAGTAGCCAATCTCTTGACGTACTCCTACTTCTGGTTATTCAAACCGTCTTGATACTGTAATTACTTCACAAGTCATCTAGTGCTGTACTGGTAAAAGTAGGCGTATCAGACACTCGCTGGCCGTGCTGTGAAAACTGTCCATCCAGACGCTCATCTAAGTTTCCAAATCCGTCATTGCTTAACTCTTGAATATTTTCTAATCGTGAATACTATCATTAAAAAGCTTATAATCACGGTTGTTTCGTTTCCCCAATATACAAGTCTGTGCATTCCTCACTGCATAGAATTGCATACACTACGTTGTCCTGTTTGTGTCTGGGTATTCTGTCCTTAGGTTGGACCAAACGAAACAACCGCTTCACAAGCAAGTTATTAGTTTTCTTTTGTTACAGACGTGTAAATGTTTTTTCCTTTACCTGACATGTTTCGACGGTGTAAGTTCCGTCTTCATCAGAGGGTCACCCGGATGTTGGTGTGTGACGTGCTTTTATAATCAGCTGATGTTACGGAGGTGTGGCCTCCCGGTCAACATTGACCGGTCGGTCACACCTCCCGCTGTCAGTGTTGCCCCCTCAGGACGGCGCTCCAGGTGTGGGAGAGCATGTATGCCCCCTCATCCCTGTTTATTGTTCTTGGGCTACGCTTTCTGATCTCTATTGACTCCTTAATCCAACGGTGGTATCTGTTGTTCTCTTGTTGTATGATTTGAGCATTGTCCCAGTCCATTATATGATTTTCCCTTCTGCAGTGGTCTGTTATTGCTGATTTGAGGTTCTCTTGCGTGGCCTTATCTTTTTTTGCTCGTTTGTCTCTGTTCTGTTTCTTTTTCACATTCCTTTTTATGTTCCTTTTTTCATGTACTAAAGCTCCTTCCTGTCTCCCCAGTGTAGGTTTTATTGCATGACTGGCATGGTATTTCATATATGACATTGCATTTATTGTGTTGGTCGATTTTGTCCTTAGGGTGAACTAGTAGCTGTCGTAGTTCGGTGTGTGGTTTCACGGGTGTTTGTATGTTGTGTTTTTTCATGGCTCTTTGGATTCGTTCTGCAACTCCTCTGACATACGGTAGAGTCACTACTGCTTTGCTTTCCTGTTTTTGGATTGTCTGTTTTCTTCCTTTGTTCGTCTGTGTCTTCTTTTGTTTTCACTTGTTGTGCGCCTTTGTGTATGGCCCATGGTAGATATTGACACGTGATCAAAGCTTGCCGTATGTGTTGTTCTTCTGTTGCGCGTTCTGTGGGATCGGTTATGATTGCTGCACGTTCGTAGAGAGTTCTGACAACTGACAGCCCAAGAACAATAAACAGGGATGAGGGGGCATACATGCTCTCCCACACCTGGAGCGCCGTCCTGAGGGGGCAACACTGACAGCGGGAGGTGTGACTGACCGGTCAATGTTGACAGGGAGGCCACACCTCCGTAACATCAGCTGATTATAAAAGCACGTCACACACCAACATCCGGGTGACCCTCTGATGAAGACGGAAGTTACGCCGTCGAAACATGTCAGGTAAAGGAAAAAACTTTTACATGTCTGTAACAAAAGAAAACTAATAACTTGATTTAATAAGAAGACATAATGAATGTGATACATCGCTTCACAAGCGCATGGCTCAACACAGGACAGCCAGTTCCTCAGGCCAGGACTCTGCAGTCTATCGTCATCTCAATAACAAAGGACACTCGTTTCAGGACTGCAATGTACGCATTTTAGCCAGAGAAGACCAGTGGTTTGAAAGAGGAGTAAAAGAAGCCATCTTCATCAACCTGGAATGACCGTCAGTGAACAGACGAGGTGGTCTGAGACAGCACTTATCAGCCACCTACAATGCAGACCTTCCCTTACAAAAAAGAAGTTTATTCAAGTGTGCTTCTCGTAAACTTCTTTTAAACTAAAAATAAGAGAGTAGGTTATCAGAGATATACAACCCCGATTCCAAAAAAGTTGGGACAAAGTACAAATTGTAAATAAAAATGGAATGCAATGATGTGGAAGTTACAAAATTCCATATTTTATTCAGAATAGAACATAGATGACATATCAAATGTTTAAACTGAGAAAATGTATCATTTAAAGAGAAAAATTAGGTGATTTTAAATTTCATGACAACAACACATCTCAAAAAAGTTGGGACAAGGCCATGTTTCCCACTGTGAGACATCCCCTTTTCTCTTTACAACAGTCTGTAAACGTCTGGGGACTGAGGAGACAAGTTGCTCAAGTTTAGGGATAGGAATGTTAACCCATTCTTGTCTAATGTAGGATTCTAGTTGCTCAACTGTCTTAGGTCTTTTTTTGTCGTATCTTCCGTTTTATGATGCGCCAAATGTTTTCTATGGGTGAAAGATCTGGACTGCAGGCTGGCCAGTTCAGTACCCGGACCCTTCTTCTACGCAGCCATGATGCTGTAATTGATGCGGTATGTGGTTTGGCATTGTCATGTTGGAAAATGCAAGGTCTTCCCTGAAAGAGACGTCGTCTGGATGGGAGCATATGTTGCTCTAGAACCTGGATATACCTTTCAGCATTGATGGTGTCTTTCCAGATGTGTAAGCTGCCCATGCCACACGCACTAATGCAACCCCATACCATCAGAGATGCAGGCTTCTGAACTGAGCGCTGATAACAACTTGGGTCGTCCTTCTCCTCTTTAGTCCGAATGACACGGCGTCCCTGATTTCCATAAAGAACTTCAAATTTTGATTCGTCTGACCACAGAACAGTTTTCCATTTTGCCACAGTCCATTTTAAATGAGCCTTGGCCCAGAGAAGACGTCTGCGCTTCTGGATCATGTTTAGAGACGGCTTCTTCTTTGAACTATAGAGCTTTAGCTGGCAACGGCGGATGGCACGGTGAATTGTGTTCACAGATAATGTTCTCTGGAAATATTCCTGAGCCCATTTTGTGATTTCCAATACAGAAGCATGCCTGTCTGTGATGCAGTGCCGTCTAAGGGCCCGAAGATCACGGGCACCCAGTATGGTTTTCCGGCCTTGACCCTTACGCACAGAGATTCTTCCAGATTCTCTGAATCTTTTGATGATATTATGCACTGTAGATGATGATATGTTCAAACTCTTTGCAATTTTACACTGTCGAACTCCTTTCTGATATTGCTCCACTATTTGTCGGCGCAGAATTAGGGGGATTGGTGATCCTCTTCCCATCTTTACTTCTGAGAGCCGCTGCCACTCCAAGATGCTCTTTTTATACCCAGTCATGTTAATGACCTATTGCCAATTGACCTAATGAGTTGCAATTTGGTCCTCCAGCTGTTCCTTTTTTGTACCTTTAACTTTTCCAGCCTCTTATTGCCCCTGTCCCAACTTTTTTGAGATGTGTTGCTGTCATGAAATTTCAAATGAGCCAATATTTGGCATGAAATTTCAAAATGCCTCACTTTCGACATTTGATATGTTGTCTATGTTCTATTGTGAATACAATATCAGTTTTTGAGATTTGTAAATTATTGCATTCCGTTTTTATTTACAATTTGTACTTTGTCCCAACTTTTTTGGAATCGGGGTTGTACTTAATAAAAGTTATACATAAGTATGCTTGGCTTATACTGAAAAGTATATAGAAAAGTCTAAGTATATTAAGCTTATACTTAAACTTTTGATCAAGATATAAAAAAGTGTAATAAAGTATTAAAATATTTGTGCCTTATGTGTAAGTGGACTTGCCCTGTAGTTGTGCTTCAGCATTGTTGACTCTTAGGTATGTCTGTGGGTCCATATAAGGGTTTTTTGTTGTTGTTGTTTTGTTTTTTAATTTCTCCTGAGTGGGATAATTACATTTAATTTATTTCTTTTTCTTTAGAGCTTGGATGCCAATTTCAGTTGTCATTGCCATGTTTTTATACTTTGGTATTTAATAGTGTTGCTTTAAATTTTGATCTTTAAAGAAAATTAATATATATGTTCTTAATCCTGAGTATGTTATTTTGTGAATTCTTACCTTTATAACTTCATTGTACCTTAAGGTACAAAACACTTCAGTTGTCTACTGGTAGTGTGCATGAGGTAAGGGTTCAGGCTAGAAAACTAATAGTATACCTAGAAGCAGGGGTTAAACTGGGCCGGGGCTGTCCGGGGCTGAGCCCCGACACATAAGCTCGGAGCGGATGGCATATGATCACGCACACATCAAAAGCAACAAACCCTTTTCACGATTTTCAGTTCTGAATAATTAAATATCATTTTATCAATCAATAAACCCATGACTTTTATGAGATAGATCATAGTTTTCCTGATAACAACGACCTGTCAAAGCTATTTAGAACAGAACTTGCGATCAGAGATTCTGGTTTCTGGAACACTGCGTGGGTTGCCAATTCCGCTTTTTATAAGCGACTTTGGGGGTTCTTTTTTTGTGAGCTCGCTTTAAAAAAAAAAACCAGAAGTCGTGGTTTGCGGGTTTTTGGGCTTGTGTTTCAGCGTTGTGACTTGTTTATAATTTTCTCCGTACACCGTCTCCCCTTTTACCTGCATACGATCCTAATCCATCAGAGGTGCTTGAACGAACTGTCTGTGCATTTGGCGAGTTCAATTTCCATAGTCCCCAGTTATCAACAGAAATTAGCCAGGGGGAAGGGGGAGATGTCAGTTCATTATCATATTTTTTATTATTAAAAACAAAATATCAAATAATACTGAAGAGGGGAAAAAATAATACTGATCTAAATATGTTGTGTTTTTATTTTTAGACAGTATGTGTTTAGCAAAACACATACTGTCTAAAAATAAAAACACAACATATTTAGATCAGTATTATTTTTTCCCCTCTTCAGTATTATTTGATATTTTGTTTTTAATAATAAAAAATATGATAATGATTATGTTCACTGTATTGTTAATATTATTAGTGTTTTATTACTTATTGTTAATATTTAATTTAATGTTAATTTATTATTATTTATTGTTAATATTATTAGTGTATTATTAGTGTAATTATTATTGTTATTATTATGTATTCAATTATTTATTTGGCATGTGGTGCTTTTTGTATTGTCTAGAACATACATAAGATGAGCATATTATAGCAGCAAAATAGAAGCACAATCATTTGAATGCAGCAAAACTTTTGCTGCATTCAAATGATTGTGCTTCTATTTTGCTGCTATAATATGCTCATCTTATGTATGTTCTAGACAATACAAAAAGCACCACATGCCAAATAAATAATTGAATACATAATAATAACAATAATAATAAATGCTTCCAATGTTATAGTGTTGTTTGTATTTGGTTGCATTCACTGCATGAATATATTTGACTGACAATTTGACTGACAGTGTTTTGGCATATTTAACATTTATCCTCCCAAATAAATCAACTGTTTTGGTTTAAGATTGTGCAAGCCTTCAAATTTTCTCACTGAACATTTCTCCTTCACATTTTTCACCTGTAGGCATGTGACAAGATTTAACATGATATTGCTCAACCTACCTCTGTAAAGTCAGCTAACAACTTATTAAAATGCACCAGAATTCAGCAAATAACATGTATGATGATAAAAAACTTCTGGGGGAGGACCCCCAGACCCCCCACTAATCATTTCCTTCAAACCAATGTACAACAACCTGTACAATCTGTTACATTGGCCAACCAATCTACATTCAAACTGCCATAATGTGTAGGGGGGCACTACAAGACACACATAGGCCTACAACACACAGATAAGGTGTATATCTCTGTGCAATATGATATGGTTATCAAATTAGAGGGTTATTTTCCAAAAAGTATATTGGGGCAGGGCGGCGGGGGCAGGGGCGGGTACGAGGCAGAGCCCCCCCCCACATAACCAATCCCAATTTAACCCCTGCCTAGAAGGGTAATTGCAGTAAACTTCAAAACTAAAAAGTGGACTAGATGTATATAACCAGTAACTAATAGTATATTTCCAATATGCTATAACATGTACTTTTATAAACTAAAAAGTGGACTAGAAGTATAAAAGAAATAAACTCAGTATATATTTCCAGTATACTATGAAGTACGCTTTTGTAAACTAAAGAGTGGACTACAAGTATAGAACTAGTAAGCTATTAGTATACAAGTTTACTTGTGGTATACTTACAGTACAAAGTAAAAATACTAGTTGTATACTCAAAGTTTACTTCTCTTAGACTTAAAGTATACTTTTTATAAACTAAAACTGGGCCAATTTAGTCCCAAGAAGTATTAGATTAGTTTATGTACAAGTATACTGTAAGTACATTGATATCAGTATACTTGGTACACAAAAGTATCTCATTCTCATCTTATTATCTGTAGCCGCTTTATCCTGTTCTACAGGGTCGCAGGCAAGCTGGAGCCTATCCCAGCTGACTACGGGCGAAAGGCGGGGTACACCCTGGACAAGTCACCAGGTCATCACAGGGCTGACACATAGACACAGACAACCATTCACACTCACATTCACACCTACGCTCAATTTAGAGTCACCAGTTAACCTAACCTGCATGTCTTTGGACTGTGGGGGAAACTGGAGCACCCGGAGGAAACCCACGCGGACAACATGCAAACTCCGCACAGAAAGGCCCTCGCCGGCAACGGGGCTTGAACCCGGACCTTCTTGCTGTGAGGCGACAGCACTAACCACTACACCACCGCGCCACCCACTTAAGGAAATATACTTTACTTAAAGGTCATAGGCAATGGTCCGAGGTGAAACGTAGACAACCCAAAAAGCAAATTCAATTTTCCTAGTGTTTAATTTGCACCCTAATATTGAATAAAATGGTTAAAATATACTGCTTTGCCCAATTTCCGAAGGTTTGTTTACATCTCACTTATGCGTACTTTCACGTCCAGGGTGCAGCCGTCGTGACGTCATTTAAGCCAAACAGACTGGGAGCAGCTCTGTGTTTACTTGCGAACCGAGCACACGTGTACGGACTTTAGTCGTGAGAGGTTGTGTAAAATGTTTGAAAGCGATAGTGATTTTGAAGCAGGAACTCTTCAAATTAAATATCGAGAGGTGAAACCATACATGTATGAACCTATGGCCGTTGCAAAGCAATCGGTGAACGTGGCTCACTGGTTTGACCGTGCGGCCTCAGAATCGGACAGCGACTCGGCCGACTCTGATCACGGTGACCCCGGACCTCAACAAGACTCGCGCCCAAAAGATTTATCCTGGCAGTTATGATAAATTCCTACTTTTGTCGTAATACTAAATAAGAGCCCTTTTGAAGAATAATTAAACCGCCCTTCCTAGTGGATATCGGGAACGATTACTTGACAGTGCGCCGGTAGGCCACATTAGCCTGCCACCCGCGGCATTATACTATTTATAGCCGACTCTAAGCGAGGAAATATCCCTTTGTCTCATTTCCACAATGATTGTACAGGATCCCTCAGGATTCTTGACTTGTCAATTGCAAGCAAAAGTAAAAATGTTTACCTCCAATCTTCTTTTTGCTTGAGCATTGCTGCTCCGTTTCTTCTTTGACTGCTTGATTTTGTTTCATGCGCACAATCCACTCTCTCTCTCTTCTCCTCTTTCGGAAAAAGCCAACCCTCTCGCTCCGCCTCTTCTCCTCTTCCGGAAAAAGCCAATCCACTCTCTCTGTCTCTTCTCCTCTCTCGGAAAAAGGTAAAAACTTCTTCCTGAACCGGTCCCATTGTTACAGTTCACTGCACAGCAATAAGGCATGGGGTTTTTTTCTTTGGAAATTCCTGAACGCACGTCTGCACTCAAGCCAAACGGCAATGTAAGTAAACGGAAGTGGACTCAACTCAAGCGGTTTGTTTGGCTTAAATGACGTCACGCGCCGAATGTTCATGAAAATAGCCGAACAGAAATTCGCCGCGATCCACGCTAACTTATTTTAATTATTACTTAACAATACTTCTTGGGACCAGAAGAAAATTACAGAGGGTTTTTTAACATATAAAGTTTCAAATGTGCATAAAATTAAAACCGTTGCCTATGAGCTTTAAGTATACTTAATAAAATGAACTTAAAGTATACTTCTTTTTGATAAGGGTTGGCACACTTCCTAGAAAACTGAATACACATCCACACCAAGACTCAGCTGACTTCAAGGACTCACATGATGGCAGAGAGAGCCAACGACCCACAGATCACTCTAACGACCCTCTAGGCTGCTAACACCGTTCACACCCGGCCTCCAGTGACCCTAACAACCTACAGGATGGCTGAGGCTACGTTTACATTACATCGAATCAGCGGATCATCAGATTAACGTTCTTAAAACGATTCGCATTTACACTAAGGCTACGTTTACATTACGTCGAATCAGCGGATCATCAGATTAATGTTCTTAAAACGATTCGCGTTTACACTAAAACCGTTAGCCGTGCACACAGCAACACCAATACGCGGATACGCTCGGCTCCGCAGGCATCCTGTGCTCCAAATCACTCCGCCCTGAACAGCGAGTGCCCTCTGGAGGGTGCGCACTCCGGCCCTGCGCAGCTCACACAGCGCGCGAGTGAAGTGCACAAGCCACGATTCGGGACTGAGCCGCTGTGTGTGTGATCCCAGCGCACATCACTTACCACTTGCAAGTGGAAGGATGGCAAGCCTAAAGACCATCATAACTACACAATGGGCAGTATTTGCATCAGTATTTGCAGTATTTTCATACTTTTATACTCTTTAATGAAAGGTGATACAAGGCGGAAGTCCGCGCCGTTTTTCAGCAGTCGCGTCACATGACCAATGCCAGCAAATCAGGAAGGTGGATGTCACAGTGACGTTGTCCAATGAGACGCCAGCTAGAGCTCAGCACAGCGTATTCGCGTATTCTGAATGTTTACACAGCACCGGAGCTGACACGATCTGGATTGAATACGTGGACGCTGGCGGATTCCCGTTTCCTGGCTTTTCCAGGGGGTTTAATGTAAACGGACAGTGCGTCCGCAAAGAAAACGAGACAGATACGGTCTAATGTAAACGTAGCCTAAAACCGTTAGCCGTGCACACAGCAACGCCAATACGCTCGGCTCCGCAGGCATCCTGCGCTCCAAATCACTCCGTCCTGAACAGCGAGTGCCCTCTGGAGGGTGCGCACTCCGGCCCTGCGCAGCTCACACAGCGCGCGAGTGAAGTGCACAAGCCACGATTTGGGACTGAGCCGCTGTGTGTGTGATCCCAGCGCATATCACTTACTACTTGCAAGTGGAAGGATGGCAAGCCTAAAGACAATCATAACTACACAATGGGCAGTATTTGCATCAGTATTTGCAGTATTTTCATACTTTTATACTCTTTAATGAAAGGTGATACAAGGCGGAAGTCCGCGCCGTTTTTCAGCAGTCGCGTCACATGACCAACGCCAGCGAATCAGGAAGGTGGATGTCACAGTGACGTTGTCCAATGAGACGCCAGCTAGAGCTCAGCACAGCGTACCCGCATATTCTGAATGTTTACACAGCACTGGAGCTGACACGATCTGGATTGAATACGTGGACGCTGGCGGATTCCCGTTTCCAGGCGGTTTAATGTAAACGGACAGTGCATCCGCGAAGAAAACGAGATAGATACGGTCTAGTGTAAACGTAGCCTGAGAGGGTCAACGACCCATGTGACCTCAACGATTCTCCTTAGGGTTGCTTTTGGTCCACCAGAAGATAAATACCTGGAACTCTGCACTAGTCCGACAGAACTGAAGAAGCCTTCCGGATGAGAGGTGAAACGCCTTCAAGGATTTCAAGCAAGTCCAGTTGCCTTTTTTTAGCACCTACGGTTTACAATGATAAACCGGATGACCGAGAACCTTCACAGACATTGATTTGGTGAAACTTTGAAAAACAGAGCGCACCAATTTAACGTTTTAACCTGATTAGCATAATTAATCCTCATTAAATGCTAATTTGCATAATTAGTTTTTATTACTTTTTGAAACTTTGTATTCAGTATACAACCATCTATGTTCCTGCCAATTTCCATGTCAATATCTTGAAAAATAAAAACATTATTAAGAAAAAAACATTTGAACTCATTGGTTAATGAGGCCCATTTTGGACCATGTGATCCTCATACAGAACAGCACAGTAGTTTTCTAAAAATTAAGCCTTTTTTTTCCCCCAATCTCCGATTTGTAAAATCTCAAGAACGGATAAACATATTATTCTGTCAAAAGTATGTTGTTCTGCATTCAATTCTGAATTCAATGAGAGCAGTTTCAAGCAATTTGGATTGAATTTGAATTTTCACCTGATATGCCGACTAATGTACGAGTTTCCTACACTTTCCAAAAAGTCGTCTCGTCTCAGAATTTCGCGATTCTTAGAGAAGAATATAGACCACGTCATTAGGAACACCTCTCTGTTCCGTGTGTACTCCGTTAAATTCCTGATCTTGGCTGGCAGGACGGCAAGCCGATATGGTCTTATGGTGGATGGACTCCAACAGCAGAAGATTCAGCACATTCTGAGATGCTTTTCTGCTCAACACGGCTATAAAAAGTGGTTATTTGAGTTACTGTAGCTTTCTGGTGAGCTCAGTCAAGTCTATTGTCCTCTGACCTTTCTCTTATGGTGTTTCCACCTGGAGATCTAGATGCATCTTCTTCCATATCGGTGGGTCGAAGCAGGTTAATAAGCCAGGGTTATGGGTGCGAGTCTATATTTTGAGGACTGCATTTACTAGATTTTCCCTCAGATCTCAATATACAAGTGTTTTCATTGATTCCCTGCTCCACTGCTTTCCTTCAGCAGAACATCATGCAAAACAGCACTGCCATCTGGGACAGAAAGGCGTCCCAATTCATTGCACAGGAGCATGACCATGATAAGATCATGGTCATGCTCCAACCTTCATTCTTGATTTCACTCTCTCCAGTGAAGCCTGACATGGTGCATCTTTCAGCTAACTCTCTACAGTGCTTTTTTTGTTTCTTATTGAGGTTATGAGAAGAAGCCATGAGTGCCTGTACCTCTTTGAAACTGTTCCATCTCCACGTGTCACATTATCTACAGCCGAGCACTTTGTGCAGTCTGCCAGCTGGAGTGGAAACAGGAAGCAAAGCGTGTATGAGCTCTTCAGATGAGCAAGCGCAAGACTCCGAGGTATGAATCTTATCGCTAACGCTGGATAAACTCCCACGGCTCCAGACTAAACACTGGAGGGAGAAATGAAACACTAAAGTGTACAAGGTAATATTTATTTCATTTGTATATCCATCAGTAAAGGACGTGCAGGAATATTTAAGTTATGCCACGAAATCGAGGCGTACATGAGCTGATAGCCGACGAGGCACGTAGCACCGAGATTAAGTGGAATAACTTTTATTCTATCCACATTCACTGGATTTTTAAAGACAGAGCATTTTTATTTTTTTGCAAATTTGATAAATAAAAACTTTATACAAAACATCCGACAAAATCATTTCCGCTTAGAATGTAAACAAACTGGCAAAATGACAGGAGCAATTTGTGAAAAATGCGATAATAATAATAATTCTTGAAAAATTTTATATCAAAAGAAAGATACGTTTTTACCATCAAATACTTTTATTCAGGAAGCCGGACTCAGAAAGGGATTGGGTAGCTTTTAGAGCATTGAGAAATAAATGCACAGCACTGATACGCAGATTAAAATCTGATTATTATCTAAATGAAACTTCACAAAATATTAATAATCCTCTTAAATTTTGGAAAACTATAAAGTCTCTTTCTCCTTTGACATTATGTAATGACTTTCCTGATTATATTTTATTAAATGATCAGTCTATTACAAATAAGCTTGATATTGTAAATAGTTTTAATAAGCATTTTATTTCTTCAGGGTCAATTTTTAAAGAATCTTCTGTGAGTGATGCACCAAACTTATCTCCTCCTTTGAGAAGAAATGGTCCTATATTTAGCTTTTCAGCCATCACAAGAAATGAGGTTGTAAAGGCCCTAAAAAATCTGGATGTTAAGAAGTCTGCAGGGCCTGAGGAAATTGAGCCTTATTTCTTAAAATTAGCTGCGGAGATTATTGCTGGGCCACTGTCTTATATTTTCAATTTATCACTAGAACAGAATGTTGTCCCAGATGTCTGGAAATCTGCTTTGGTTGTACCCCTGCTGAAAGGTGGCGATCCAACCATTTTAGATAATTATAGACCAATATCTAAGCTGTCAATTATTGCCAAAATTCTTGAATCTATTGTTAGTGAACAACTAAAGGATTTTCTGGTTAGTAAATGCATTCTGTCTAAGTTTCAGTCAGGCTTTAGAAAGAACCATAGTACAGTAACTGCTACTATGAAAGTTTTAAATGATGTCATTTGTGCGTTAGATTGTGGAAAATCCTGTGCTGCAGTGTTTATTGATTTGACTAAAGCCTTTGATACTGTCAATCATAGGATCCTTTTATCACGTCTTTACAGTATTGGTCTTTCAGAGTCCACAGTAAGTTGGATTTCTAACTACCTAAATGATAGGACCCAGAGGGTACAAATTAAGGGGTTACTTTCTGACAGGCTTAATGTTGACACTGGGGTGCCACAGGGGTCTATTTTGGGCCCCCTGCTATTTACATTATATATTAATAATCTTGGTGATAATTTATCTGATGCAAGTATACACTTATATGCAGATGATACTGTAATTTATTGTTCTGCACCCTCTATTGACAGGTGCATTTTAAAGCTGCAGGAAGCATTTGTAAGGGTTCAGCACAATCTTTTATCACTGAAATTGGTATTAAATGATAAGAAAACTAAATATATGATCTTTTCAAGGAGCCGGAAGTGTATTTCTTCTATACCAACTCTTTATACGCTGCAGGGCAGATCCATAGAATTGGTCTCCTCCTACAAATATTTAGGCTTTGTGTTGGAGGAAGATCTATCTTTTAAACTCCATGTAAAACAATTGCTTTTCAAGCTAAGATTAAAATTGGGGTTTTATTATCGCAATAGTGCTTGCTTTTCTCAGTCTGCCAGAAGAAAGTTGGTAGAAGCTACATTTTTACCTGTTCTAGATTATGGGGATATTTTTTATAGAAACACCACTAAGGCACTTTTACAATCTTTAGATTCTGTTTATCATTCCGCGTTAAGATTTATATCTCGTAAAAATCACTCTACACACCACTGTGTACTGTATAATCTAGTAGGCTGGCCATCATTACATATTAGACGGCATAAGCATTGGCTCCTCTTTGTATACAAGGCGATACTTGGTCAGTTTCCTTTGTATATCTGTAGTCTTTTATCTTTTAGCAATCAAGGGTATAATCTACGCTCAAGTAGTTACATTCTTTTAAATGTCCCTAAAATGAAGACAGAATTTGGTAAAACTGCTTTTAGTTATTGTGCCTCAGCTGCGTGGAATGAGATTCAAAAAAATCACTCAGACTTGCTAGTTTTATGTCTGTCAACGATTTCAAATTTTATCTTAATCATACATTCAATACTGTTTGCACTTGTTTTTAACTTTTGATCTTGTTTTATGTATTTATTTAACTATACATTGTTTTCTATGTATTTACTATACCACACATGCAAAATTGTTTGCACTTGTTTTATTTTTGATTTTGTTTTATGTATTTTCTTTTGTATTGTATTCTATATTTATTTAAATTTTTTCTGTTTTTCTTGTATCTTGTGTGTTGTATTGTAATGTGTGCTGCTGCCTTGGCCAGGGCTCACTTGTAAAAGAGATTTATCTCAATGTGATTTTGTTTCCCTGGTTAAACAAAGGTAAATAAATAAATAAAATAAATAATTCCATATTTTGTTGCTTTTTTTTGTATTTGAGGTTTTGTTTTTGAGTAGAGTTTATATTTCATCTTCGGTTGGTTCAGCAACACTCCGCCATTTTGTTTTGCGCCACTCACGGTATACGAGCTGATATCCTAGTAGTAGAGTAGCCAATCAGAGCACGTGATCGCTCATATCCAGTGAACGTGGATAGAATAATAGATATTAGATATCCGTGGTGGGCAAATACTTCATTAATTAGCTAGCCCGTTTGAAACTGAAAGCTACAAAGTACTCACCCAGTCTCATGTTGCCTGGAAAACTAAAACTCGGATAAAAATTTCGCTAACGCATTTACTCCCAGCTAGTGAAACAGTCCAGCAATACTACATTAATACAAGCTAATAAAAATGAATGAGTACTGCGCATCTCCAGGGCGGTGTAACACCCTCGGAGAAAAGCGCTATCCGCCCTCTTCTACATACATTACGTTAATGGCATTTACCAGATGCTCTTATCAATATACAACATACCTAGAGCAGACTGGGGAGCAGTTAGGTGTTAGGTGCCTTGCTCAAGGGCACTTTAGCCATTCCTGCTGGTCCAGGGAATCAAACCAGCAACCTTTTGGTCCCAAAGTGCTCCTCTAACCATTAGGTCATGGCTTCCCCATGAGCTCATGGATGCTGCTGATTGACAAGTGAGACAGTATTCCATCCCTCCCACCCAGAGTTCACGGCCTACTTTTCTCTCATAAACTCCAGGCTACAGATGGCTGTGGCGTTGCCGGGATTCGAACCCATAACATCACAACAACTGATTGACCAGTGAGTAATTCCGAATGCAACAGCAAAGCACATTAAAAGTCTTGGCAGAATTAAGCCAGGGAAATAAACAGCATCTGGTAATGTTTATGGATCCTCAGCCAAGCGATTACACAGCATCTTACATTTTCACATTATATTCATTTTGTATTCATTAGTTTTGATCCCCCTTGAATGACAGGGCTGAATGGGTGATTTTTTTTTTAACCAAAATCTAAAATTAATAAGCTCATATGAAAGCTCAAGGACCTTTCTTTCTCTTACTTACTCTTGTCTTGTGCATCTGTGATGCTGGATCTGCCTGTCATCTGCCATGGGTCTGGAGCAGACAGGCTTGGACACTAAAGAGTCGTCTCTGGAGGAATAGTGGGCAGAGTGGAGAAAAGCGTGATGGTGAATTTGTCAGCCTGGCTAGAACGCAGATTAATGGGGCTTAGCGCTGAGAAAGCTCTCCCTGCTGTTCGAAGGAAAAACCATCATAGTTAAGAGCCAATGGACAATTCACAAACTCTTCTCTTTCATCAAGGATTAAAGGGTTCTTTAGATTAACAAATCCAACGCCTCGTCTCGTGCATTCACTATAGAACCTTTAAGATCCTAACAGATCATCAAGAACACAGAGAGAGAGAGATTTTTTTTTTTTTTTTACTTCTGTGTTGAAAAAACAAACGTAAAGAGTTTTGAATTTGAGTATTTCAGAAACTGCTGATCTCCTTCCTGGGGTTTTCACACACAACAGTCTCTAGAGTTTACACAGAATGGTGCGAGAAACAGTTCTGTGGGTGGAAACAAACACCTTGTTGACAAGAGAGGTCAGAGGAAAATGGACAGATTTGGACATGTTCGAGCTGCCAGGAAGGATATAGTAACTCATATAATCACTCTTTACAACCGTGGTGAGCAGAAAAGCATCTCAGAAAACAGAACACCACACTGGGTTCCACTCCTGCAGCCAAGAACAGGGATCTTTGAATCAACAGCAAGTTCCTATTAAAGTGGCCAGTGAGTGGATATATACATATCTCTGTATAAATGTGGACGGAGTGTTAAATGAGCACGGCAGAAAACAAAGCCTGGTTTTATTTTATATTACTAAGAAAGCGCGATTAAAACATAAAGGGGCCGTTTGGGTCGGTCCATCTGATTGCGCCGAGGGCCTCCTGTCTGACTGACCACGTCAGATTTGCTTCATATTTCTAAAGATTAATGTCATGAGTCAAAATCTTTGTTAGTTTTTGAGATATAGAGGTATGAATGAATGGGCGTGGCTCGAATTTTACCGTAAAAACAAGTGCCATAGAAAAAACTCTGAAGTTCCATCAGCCGTAACTTTTGAACTGTTTAAACTAGGGCTGCGTACAGGTACTGTGTACCGGTACTGTACCGTGAAAATCAATTTGGTACAGGTCCAAAATACCGGATCATGAAGTACCGGTACTGTACCGATATAAATTTACACCAAGTATATGCTTATTTTGTGACTGAAGATGCGTAAATCCTACCACAAAGACGAAAATTTAGCACTGGAAAAGACGTAAAATGCCGCACTGAAACTTGAAATCAGAGCCATCTTTGATTTGAGATCCTCTCGCCACACTCTCACGAGACATTGCGAGAGCTTGGCTGATCCAGTGTTCTGATTGGTCAAAAAGACTCAAAAGCAGGTCAGCCATTTTTCCTTTGCTGGCATTGGCGGCCTTTGTTGCTTTGTGTAATTTTGCCGCGTAAGTTAAAGGCCGCGGACTGCGCGTAGTCTGTAATACTCTAGTGTAGTCACTTCTCGCTGTGAGACAACTTATGACTTTTTGTCCCAAGTTAACTATAGGGTGACTGAGAAGTGAGGTAGGAAACCTAGTTATGTTCGGTTTTCTTTGAATAAAGATACTGACAAGTTGTCAACAGTTTATTAATGTTTCTGTCATTATTGAAGAAGTTCAGAAGAACACAGGTTAATTTATCAAATTGTTCAGGTACAGGTCCGGACCTGTACCTAAACCTCTGTACCGGTACCTGATGTTACGTTTAGATACGCAGCCCTAGTTTAAACTAGATGCATGAAATTTTCAGGAATTGTTCTTAGGTACAAGATGTATAAATCAGGGTTCTAACTGGACCAAAATATCAGCGTAGTGGCACCAGTCATAACATAGGGCGGTTCAGGGGCCGCTCACGGGTTCTACATGCTCAGAGATGCATTCTAGTGCATTTCCTGGCACTTGCAGGCCTCCCTGAAAGTCACTTTTTTTTATATTAATGAGTTGTTGGGGGCGGCGGGGGGGTTGCCAAAAGTTGATGTGATTATTTTTGATTGAAGACTTATTATAATTAATATTCAACCATATTGGTGATATATTTATGGAATGAGAATAAAACAACCAGTTGACGTTCACCAAGTGTCGGCTTTATTTTCAGCTTCAGCCGTTCAATTACGATCCATGACTATCCAGATCGAACTCAGGGACCAGAACATATTACGTGCATTTCGACAATATTGTAGGCATAGCGATAAGGAAACATTGCGTATTGGCCCGATACACTGAAAAAGCCTAGCTAGAACCCTGATATAAATATGTAAATACTGCAACTGAAGATCCATAACTGCATATTTATCACTTTTGAAATCTCGAAGAAAAAAATTTTTTGTTTGTGCTTTGGAGCATTTTCAGCCATCTGTATCACCACATTTAAACACGTCAAAGCTTTCGAATTCTGGTATTTATTTCTCATACTGTAGGACTGTTTTGGTATCCAAGTACAACCCCGATTCCAAAAAAGTTGGGACAAAGTACAAATTGTAAATAAAAATGGAATGCAATAATTTTCAAATCTCAAAAACTGATATTGTATTCACAATAGAACATAGACAACATATCAAATGTCGAAAGTGAGACATTTTGAAATTTCATGCCAAATATTGGCTCATTTGAAATTTCATGACAGCAACACATCTCAAAAAAGTTGGGACAGGGGCAATAAGAGGCTGGAAAAGTTAAAAGGTACAAAAAAAGGAACAGCTGGAGGACCAAATTGCAACTCATTAGGTCAATTGGCAATAGGTCATTAACATGACTGGGTATAAAAAGAGCATCTTGGAGTGGCAGCGGCTCTCAGAAGTAAAGATGGGAAGAGGATCACCAATCCCCCTAATTCTGCGCTGACAAATAGTGGAGCAATATCAGAAAGGAGTTCGACAGTGTAAAATTGCAAAGAGTTTGAACATATCATCATCTACAGTGCATAATATCATCAAAAGATTCAGAGAATCTGGAAGAATCTCTGTGCGTAAGGGTCAAGGCCAGAAAACCATACTGGGTGCCCGTGATCTTCGGGCCCTTAGACGGCACTGCATCACATACAGGCATGCTTCTGTATTGGAAATCACAAAATGGGTTCAGGAATATTTCCAGAGAACATTATCTGTGAACACAATTCACCGTGCCATCCGCCGTTGCCAGCTAAAACTCTATAGTTCAAAGAAGAAGCCGTATCTAAACGTGATCCAGAAGCGCAGACGTCTTCTCTGGGCCAAGGCTCATTTAAAATGGACTGTGGCAAAGTGGAAAACTGTTCTGTGGTCAGACGAATCAAAATTTGAAGTTCTTTATGGAAATCAGGGACGCCGTGTCATTCGGACTAAAGAGGAGAAGGACGACCCAAGTTGTTATCAGCGCTCAGTTCAGAAGCCTGCATCTCTGATGGTATGGAGTTGCATTAGTGCATGTGGCATGGGCAGCTTACACATCTGGAAAGACACCATCAATGCTGAAAGGTATATCCAGGTTCTAGAGCAACATATGCTCTCATCCAGACGACGTCTCTTTCAGGGAAGACCTTGCATTTTCCAACATGACAATGCCAAACCACATACTGCATCAATTACAGCATCATGGCTGTGTAGAAGAAGGGTCCGGGTACTGAACTGGCCAGCCTGCAGTCCAGATCTTTCACCCATAGAAAACATTTGGCGCATCATAAAACGGAAGATACGACAAAAAAGACCCAAGACAGTTGAGCAACTAGAATCCTACATTAGACAAGAATGGGTTAACATTCCTATCCCTAAACTTGAGCAACTTGTCTCCTCAGTCCCCAGACGTTTACAGACTGTTGTAAAGAGAAAAGGGGATGTCTCACAGTGGTAAACATGGCCTTGTCCCAACTTTTGAGATGTGTTGTTGTCATGAAATTTAAAATCATCTAATTTTTCTCTTTAAATGATACATTTTCTCAGTTTAAACATTTGATAGTATGTCGTCTATGTTCTATTCTGAATAAAATATGGAATTTTGAAACTTCCACATCATTGCATTCCGTTTTTATTTACAATTTGTACTTTGTCCCAACTTTTTTGGAATCGGGGTTGTACAGTATTTGTGTCAAAGAATTCAAACTGAGTTATGAGCCATTAAAAATAAAAAAATAATAATTTCACGTCCATATTTCAAACACATATTGTTCATGTACGACCAAGTCAACCATAAAAACAAAAAACTATGCCAGTGGAAAGAGCAGGTCTTAATTCACATCTGCACAAAATATGAAGTTGGAATCTTCAACTGAACTATATTTACAGACTTAAAGGATCAAATATTCCTTGGTTTTTTCCAGACGGAAATGTAAAATCAAAGCACACTTCTTATAATACAACCACAAAACTGTATCAGATAAGTAATAAATTAGAATAATAAATTAAATTAATGCTGTCCATCAGTTTCGTAATCAATGGAAAACATTATTGCAGTGAGTCTCAGTGTCCATTTCTTTTGAATACTAACCAGAGGTGGACAAGGTACCCAACTTCATTACTTACATCAAAGTACAGATACCACGGGATAAATGTTACTCCGATACAAGTGAAAGTTATACAATCAAATTTTACTTCAGTTAAAGTACTGAAGTACTTGCTATTAAAACTACTTAAATATTAAAAGTACATTTTCTATCAAACACATTGTTGTATTATTGCCACAACCCTTATAATACTGTACCTAATGCCTCTGAAGCAACCTACTGGATTTACTGACTAACTTGTAGGACCTGTCAAATAAACACCTTTAAACACAGATAAACACCGATATCTACATTCTGTTTATTTGGCAAGATTATGCTAAAACACATTTCTGAAAGGACTTCAGATAAGTTAACGCTATTCATGTTGGCGTAACTCCGTTTTTACATGCTAACTAATAGTGTCCAAGTTAACTAGCTACGTGTAAACGTTAGCCGTGGACAAGGCTACGGCAACTTGGTGGCCAAATCCATAGAAAGTCTTTTGACTAACCAGACTGCATAGCTACGTTTGCAACGTTATCGCTAGCTCTAAAAGCACAGACAGCTCCGTTGCAAGCTTTCTCTTGGAATAAAAATGTTTATGGACCTCAATATGCTTCCGCAGGTTGGACGGCGAGTTTTCGTAGGCCGTGATGTGGTTCGTTTTCGGCAAACAAAGCAAACATTTAAAACAAAACAAATCTTTAATCCTTTCAGAAAACTGAAACGTGGGTTCTAGGTATGGCCACGAGTGCGTACGTTCCCCAGAAGAACCGCCTCCTTCCATTCTGCTATCAGCTGATGGTGTTAAATAATGCTGAAATCATTGAGCTTGATTTTATACAGTCTATGGACGTGACGTGACCCTAGTGATTACTGACCGGCTCTCAGTGTCACCTGCGAAAAAACAAATCACATTTTAGAAAAGAAAAGAAAAAACATCCACTTTCAAAGCTGCTTCAGAGTAACGAGGACCTTGATAGAAATGTGGAGTGAAAAGTACGATGTGTCTTTCAAATGTAGTGAAGTTAAAGTCATAAGTTTCCAAAAAAAATAATACTCGAGTAAAAGTACAGATACTCAAAAAGTGTACTTAAGTACAGTACTCAAGTAAATGTACTTCATTACTGTCCACCTCTGGTACTAACATTGTTCTTGATCTGTTTTTCCTGTTTATCAGATCGATATCGACTGATATTTACGGTTGTAGTATCGAACATGATGTGGGGAAGCCATGGCCTAATGGTTGGAGAAGCAACTTTGGGACCAGAAGGTTGCTGGTTCGATTCCCTGGACTAGCAGGAATGGCTGAAGTGCCCTTGAGCAAGGCACCTAAGCCCCAACTGCTCTCCAGGCTGCTCTGGGTATGTTGTACTGTATGTCGCTCTGGATAACAGCGTCTGCTAAATGCCTGTAATGTAATATGGTAGTATCAATACTTGGAGGTTATCAAAAGATCATGACAAAAAATTTTTACTGAGCTCTAGCATCATATATGGGGTGGAAAATGCATTTGGAAATCTGCTTCCGTTCCTCACATTAGTTATTGACTATTCAGTGCTGGTGGGGACATAGCGCACGCATTCCTGTATACCTTCTGAGAAAAACAGAAAGAGAGAGAGACAGATTGAGGATAAACCTTACATTCGAGTGAACAGACCTCTCTTCCGAAACAACTCCATTTCCCCAACATCACGTCCGCGTTATGTGTTAAACCTGCACGACAATCCGATACTACAGTAGCGATAAAATAAAATAAAATAAAATAAAATAAAATAAAGCAGTCGCATGAGCTTCGTCTGTCAGCTGCTCCTGATCACAGTGATAAGGTGAGAAAAGGCCAGGTGTGTAGCTTTAGCTGCTACATCACTACTGACACTTGGGAGATGCATGTGGGCGCACAGACAAATCATACATAACGTGCACCTGCGCTGTGAATGATGAAAAAAATAAAAAATAAAAAAAAAACCATACACACAGAAGAATTTCAACCTGATGGATAAATATCAAACCAATGACAAGAAAAAGATTTGCATTTTATGTTCATTTATTATAACATTTACTCTAATTACAACCCATTTTATTCTATCCACATTCACTGGATATGAGCAATCGTGCGCTCTGATTGGCTACTCTACTACTAGACTATCAGCTCAT
Source organism: Neoarius graeffei (assembly GCF_027579695.1). NCBI lineage: Eukaryota > Metazoa > Chordata > Actinopteri > Siluriformes > Ariidae > Neoarius > Neoarius graeffei. The sequence continues at coordinate 75,766,311 of NC_083580.1, forward strand.
ATACCGTGAGTAGAGAAAAACAAGATGGCGGCGCGTGTTGCTGAACCAACCGAGGATGGAATAAAAACCCTACTCAAAAAACACTCAAAACCCCAAAAAATATTTTTTAAAAAGCACCAAAATATGGAATAAAAGTATTTCATGGTAAGAACATATCTTTTTTTAACTTATTCCAGAATTAATATCATCATCATCGCATTTTTCATAAATTGCTCCTGTCATTTCGCCGATTTGTTTACATTCTGAGCGGAAATGATTTTGTCAGACATTTTGTATAAAGTTTTTATTTATCAAATTTGCAAAAAATTAAAATAAAAATGCTCCGTTTCTCAAAATCCAGTGAATGTGGAGAGAATGAAACAGTTATTCCACTCAACCTCGTCGTTCATGGATTATATCCGACTTGGTGCTACGCGCTTTCTTGGGTATCAGCTCATGTACGACTCGATTTTGTGGAATAACTTAAATATTACCAGACCTGCCAACCTTTACGCATTTGGCGTAGAAGCTTTGTGACGTAACATCGGAACGTAATAGGCTTGGGCCCAAAAGGTTGCCAGTTCAATTCCCTGGACCAGCAGGAAAATCCATGGCTGAAGTGCCCTTGAGCAAGGCACCTAACCCCCAAGTGCTCCCCAGGTGCTGTGTGCGCGCGCGCACGTATGCTTACTGTACGTCGCTTTGGATAAGAGCATCTGCTAAATGCCTGTACTGTAATATTTATTTGGCGTGAGCTGCATGTTCTCTGTGCTTATTTCCAGACGCACTTAGAAAAGGTTTGTTTATCTTTTTCTGTCGCTGTATTTCTGTTTTACGAGAACGTTTTCACCTTTACCATGTTCTGCGTTTTGCTTCAATCAATCACTCATATGCAGTATGACACTCAACCAAACCAAAAGAAGCAAAGGTCCAGAAACCAGAACAAACAAAGGCTTCAGCCGGTCCAGCTGTTCCTCCACGATGAACCTCGCTAACAAATGTATCATAAATAAAAGATATCCCCAGATAAACACAGAGCCTTTATTTGTTCTCTCACCACCTGCTACCTCCAAGAAAATAACCTTCTACACGACGCACTTTCATGATTTGCTTTTTCGGATCTGCACGTTTAAACTTTAACTCGTTTGATTTTGCCAATGTTCAGCTCAGGCTCAAGGTTTTATTTATCCCGTTTCTATTTTTACGGCTAAGATTTATGATTCACGAGTTACTTTGGAATTTATAAAGCCCTTCAGTGAGGCCTGCATTAAAAGACTGGCCATGTTTAAAATTCAGCAAATCACGTCAACCCATGATGAGTGCAGACAACAGTTTTGTTAATAACGCAGTCCAGTCGCCGCAGGAAATCACCGTGACCTTTTTTTGTCAGGAGCTGGACTTGCTAAATTGGATACTAATTAAAGGTGAGCTATCTGTTTAAACATCCCTCCCTTTCTCTTACGTTCTCGCTTTATCGCTCTTCAATCAGAAGCCAAGGAAAAGTTCCTTATATGGTTATACAGTATATGCAATAGCCCAATCTGCACACTCCAGCTTCTCACCACACACACACACACACACACACACACTCTCTCTCTCCAGCTGGTTTTGTGTCCCGTGCTTCGTTTTGTACCTAGTTTTTAAATCATCATTTTCCTGAAATAATCAATATATCATAAAATATTGGTCATTTAAAATGTTTAAATTTTACTCTGATTGCTATTTTAGTCCATTTACAGCAGCACTGACACTACAGTATAAACCACCGCCCCCGTGTTTGCTGTCATGTTTGATTATACATGAGCCGGCTCGAGTGAAACTAGATACGCAAGTTAATTAAAACCATTCAAACCCATCTGATAGGCACAGGGCACGTTATTTGATGTTCCAACGTGCCACTATGAGGTGATCGGACATGTTTACAGAACATTCTCACTAGTCTCAACACTATTCTGGTCCAGAAGTCTGGTTCCAGAAATTTCCGGCGCATAAACCGCGAAGTGTCAAGCAAACCATGATGCATGTCCGTACCTGAAACAGTGTCTCACATCACATCTGTATCTTGTTATACTGTAGTGCGAGTTTTAAATAAGGTCAAATGATTCAAGCTTGAGTCTGTCCTGAGATGGTTCTGGGGTTATTTCAGTCCACGCGTGGGCTCAGATCAAATATCAACGATGCAGATGTTAAGAGAGAACCTCAGGGTCATCACCGGGTCACAACTGAAACGCCTCAATGGTAGAGAACATGACAGTACTTAATCTTACTCATGGAGAATTAATGGCCCCCATTCTTACAAGAAGTGCTGGTCACATGACCATACATGTCAACCTATACGGAATGTCCGTATTTTATACGGATTTAATTCAATAAACGTAGTATACGAGCGTACAAATAAAGTTATACGGATTATTTAAAAAAACTTCAATATTTATTGAGAGCTATAATCAATTCCCACGATGATAAAAGAGCGCATAACATTTACAAATATACTGTACACCACAGAAAGCACTGACAGCCAGTAAAGAGTCTTATGAAATCCCACGTTATCTTGTGGTAGCGAGACTTCGTTCCACTTTTGATCATGCGCACACCGCATTGCGAGAATCCCGCCAACCGGGAAGTAACATTTTGTTTGAAACGCGTATTTCCACCTGAGCGACTTTCAGTAGCGACTGAAAAGATTCTGAATGGGCACTCCGGCAAGATCAACACAGACACTTGCTATGACATGCAGCCTCGTGAGGTATTGGTGCAGACTGCTCAAAAAAGCTGTCATGGAGTACAATTCAGAACATTAGAGTGACACTTTTTGTTTTTGTCAAACATTGGAGCTTTGTATTCATTCTGAAGGTTTATTGTTATTAATATTGAATAAAAAGTAACTGGGATATATCATTGTTAATTATCATTCAAATTTTAGGTAAATTATTTTAATTTGCATCTTATACGGATTTTATAAGGGAAATACGGATTTTGGAGGTTGGTTATACAGGTTTGATTGACCAAAGGTTGACATGTATGCATGACCACAAATTTCACCAATAAACTCAAAACATTTTTCCCAACCAACAAATGGTTCATAAAAGGTATGACACACAGCCAAAAATGCACCATCGAACCATGTTTTCTGTCAACAACATACTACTATAGAGTAAGACACGCCCCCAGGGGAGGGTCATATACATTCCAGAAAGCATTTAATTGAACAAACCATAGACTGATACAAAAACATGGGTAGCGATCAGACAAGTTGAATCGATTTAAAAGGTAACAACTGAAATGAATCAAGGCAATAGTCAGAATTTCAAAATTATCAAACAAAAAAGACAACTGATGTGTAAATATAGGCTAGCAAGGCAATCTGCCCATATCGCCGATACTTAAAATTGTCCTTCTCAACATTATTATTATTATTATTATTATTGTGATGACCTGGCGACTTGTCCAGGGTGTACCCCGCCTTTCACCCGTAGTCAGCTGGGATAGGCTCCAGCTTGCCTGCGACCCTGTAGAACAGGATAAAGCGGCTACAGATAATGAGATGAGATTATTATTATTTGCGAATTAGTGATACGTCTGTCCCAGGGTCTGAACAAAGCTGGTCATGTATATAATAAATCGAATCATATTGGATCATTTCGTATTGTATCGTATCAGAGTCAGTGGTATCATAAAATATCGAATCGTAATCTTAAGAACTGAAACTGCATCATATATCATATATTGTATTGTAGTGAAGCAGATTAATTGGTATTGCCAAATATCAAATTGATTCAGTAAAATATAGAATTGTTGCCTTGGGAACTGAAATTGGATCGTATCGTATCATAGCAGACGACATGATATCGTCAGCTATCAAATTGTTTATTTAATAACCAAAATCATACCAGAACAGATTCAGTGGTTACATCAAATATTGAATTGTTGACTCAGGAATCCAAATCGCTTCGTACTGTATCATATCATAGCAGATTCAGCAATATCGTTGCCTTGGGAACTGAAAGCACACTGTATTGTATCATAGCAGATCAAGTGGTATTGTCAAATATCGCACTGTTGACCCAGTGGTATGGTTAATATCAGGGGCGCAGATAGGATTTTTGAACTGGGGGGGACTGAGCTGTCAGCAAATGATTCCATTTTGTGTGTGTGTATATACATACATACATACATACATACATACACACACACACTACCGTTCAAAAGTTTGGGGTCACTTTGAAATGTCCTTATTTTTGAAAGAAAAGCACTGTTCTTTTCAATGAAGATCACTTTAAACTAATCAGAAATCCACTCTATACATTGCTAATGTGGTAAATGACTATTCTAGCTGCAAATGTCTGGTTTTTGGTGCAATATCTCCATAGGTGTATAGAGGCCCATTTCCAGCAACTATCACTCCAGTGTTCTAATGGTACAATGTGTTTGCTCATTGCCTCAGAAGGCTAATGGATGATTAGAAAACCCTTGTACAATCATGTTAGCACAGCTGAAAACAGTTGAGCTCTTTAGAGAAGCTATAAAACTGACCTTCCTTTGAGCAGATTGAGTTTCTGGAGCATCACATTTGTGGGGTCGATTAAATGCCCAAAATGGCCAGAAAAATGTCTTGACTATATTTTCTATTCACTTTACAACTTATGGTGGTAAATAAAAGTGTGACTTTTCATGGAAAACACAAAATTGTCTGGGTGACCCCAAACTTTTCAACAGTAGTGTGTATACATGTTATTTCACCTCCCTCACTGCCATCACCAGGAACTACCTGCAGGCCAGGACAATGATAACATTTTAACATAGCCTATGGAAATCCAAAGTTTACACATTATCATCACGCACAGAAATTGCAAAACTGCAAAACTAGTTTTAAAACCGCTAAGTTCCAACTGTTAAACATAGCGAGAGGCTGGGCTACGTGTGTGTGTGTAAAGTGTAAACCAGTGCATCCTGACTTTCTAACTATGCCTGTGTGTTGCGTGAGCGGCAGTCAGTCAACAACTCTTCGCAAAGTTTCCTTATGAAACAATATGCTCGCTGAAATTATGGCAGGGAACACCAGATTAAACATTAAAACTGCCTTCTGAGCACTGTATCTACAGGCTACCACCGAAAGAAGGAGGCTACCAGAAAGGCATCTCTACTCCGTACGATTTTACTTTCACTACGACATTACTTTGAACAGACTATCAAAAAATTGCAAGGTGATATGATAAAGTAAGGCACAGTTTACTTACAGTCGTTTTTTTTTAAAAAAACGATGCAATCGTTTTCTACCTTTTGGCACCCTTCATCATGCCGTGTTGGGGTCCTGAACTAGGAGGAGCTGTCCCTGATATGCCTGTCAAACTTGTAACCATAGCAACCAAGCTCGAGCTCACAACCTGTGCAGTCTGCGCAGTTGCAACTATGTATGTACTGCTGTGCACCTCAATAAACCGAATGGTAATTAGTCTTGATTTTTCCGTGAGGTTTGCCTTATGCAAAGAAAGACAGCATAGACGTTTTTTCCTCCCTATAAGTGGGGGGGGGACCGAACGAGGTGAATTTAAATCTGGGTGGGACGAATCCCCCCCGTCCCCCCTCTATCTGCGCCCGTGGTTAATATATCAATTTGTTACCTCATGAACCAAAATTGTATCATAGCATATTATAACAAGTTCAGTGCTATTTAACAATTATTCTCTGAAGTCGAGGTTATTATTCACCGATATTCACCGAGTCTGAGGCGGGTAATTGTTTTAGTATAAATACACAGGTGATTTTTTTTAATCATATTTTAAAAAATAATTCCTTTCAAATTTCAAAAGTAGCATGCAAATGTAATAACGGCACAGCGCAGACTTGTGTTCCTTATCTATGCCGAGTCACATTATTGTTTTGAAAATCAATAAAATAAAATCACAATCCCACCTTACCTTTGAATAGTTTTAGACCAAACTTCGTAGCATCTTTAGTGCTTTTAGGAATAGCATTTTCTTTTATCGTTTTTAATTCTTCCTCACACTGACAAACTCATCGGCCGCCATTTTGCCGAGTCGCTTGAGGTGATTATTGAGAAATATCTCAATTTCTCGACCAATCAGTGCACGTGATTTCCTATAATCACCTCCGTATTTATACTAATGTCAAATATCGAACTGTTGCCTTGTGAACAGAAATCGTATCATGTTGTATTGAATAATAACTGGTATCATGAAATATCGAATTGTTGCCATAGGAACCAAAATTGCATCATCGTATCATATAGAAGAAGAAAAACAACAACTTTATTTATCACACGTACACTTAAGCACAGTGAAATTCCCCCTCTGCATTTAACCCATCTAAAGCAGTGGGCAGCTATGCTAGAGCACTTCAACCCAACCTCAGGCCAAGGCCACCCCATGTTAACCTAATGGGGAGAACATGGGGAGAACATGCAAACTTCACACAGAAAGGCCCCCATCGGTTGCTGGGCTCAAACCCAGAACCCACCTTCTTGCTGTGGGGGCCACGACACCACCCTGCCGCCCTCATATCGTAGCAGACTAAGTGGTATCATGAAACATCATATTGTTGACTTCAGAATCAAACTTGTACTGGAGCAGATTCAGTGGTGTAATAAATAGATCAATTTCTTGTTTTGTGGACTGAAATCGTATCATGTTGTAGCGGAATCAGTGGTTTCTTCTAATATCAAATCATTGCCTTAAGAACCAAAATTATTGTGAAAAAAATGAATTAATTAATGAATTAATTGAGGGGTGGCACAGTGGTGTAGTGGTTCGCACTGTCGCCTCACAGCAAGAAGGTCCTGGGTTCGAGCCTAGCGGCTCGCGAGGGCCTTTCTGTGCGGAGTCTGCATGTTCTCCCCATGTCTGCGTGGGTTTCCCCCGGGTGCTCCGGTTTCCCCCACAGTCTAAGACATGCAGGTTAGGATAATTGGTGGCTCTAAATTGACCGTAGGTGTGAACATGAGTGTGAATGGTTGTTTGTCTCTGTGCATCAGCCCTGCGATGACCTGGCAACTTGTCCAGGGTGTACCCCGCCTCTCGCCCGTAGTCAGCTGGGACAGGCGCCAGCTTGCCTGCGACCCTGCCGTCGTTGTCAGCTGTCCATCACTAGCGATGATGACTGCTTCATTAGGATACGCAGATGGGCCGCGAGGCCCGCACCAGAGCGCACCAGACTTATTCTCTTTTTCCTAATGAAGCACCTTGCACAGTAAGGTAAGACAAATGATATCGTGCCCTCATCGTGTTATCTCTCTGGACCTCCAGACCTGATGCAAGTGGTGCACAAAAGTGCCACAGACCTGACCAGTATGGAAGTTGCCCCGCAGAGACAACTGCCAAGTGATGCCATCCATTGGCCATTTGAGCGGCTCTTCCACATGCCATCTGGTGGTGCGCCATTGACCCTGTTGGGTTCATCTGCCACACTGCACTGAAAAGCGCCCTGCTGCCAGCACCTTATTGGTGATGTACTATTTAACCCATAGTTGGAACCCAGGCAGGTGCTACCACTCCGGGTCAGACCGGACCTGGGAGCAATGGTGATTAAGGGGTAACGCCACTTTCCCTAATACTCAAGTCCTCCCGGACCTGAGATGCACCACCCAGGACTAATGCACAGGATGCCGTACCACGACCCTGCACAGGATAAGCAGTTATGGATGGATGGATGGATGGATGGATGGATGAATTAATTGATTTAATCAATCTAAAAATGCTTATTTGTTTGTTTCTAGCTATACTTCAATCCTGAACTTGTCTTTTTCCCCATTTGCATTGTATGGTGCTTTGTTTGGACAGTCCGAACAAATCAGCTTGCTTCATCATACCATTGTCGAACAGGTTTTTGTCTTGTACTATTCCTAACGTGCACAATTTGTACACTGTTTGTAGTTGTTGTTTTTTGTGTTGTATGTTGCAACGTGGTCCATGGAGAAACGCTGTTTCATCTCATCATATACAGTGGTGCTTGAAAGTTTGTGAACCCTTTAGAATTTTCTATATTTCTGCATAAATATGACCTAAAACATCATCAGATTTTCACACAAGTCCTAAAAGTAGATAAAGAGAACCCAGTTAAACAAATGAGACAAAAATATTATACTTGGTCATTTATTTATTGAGGGAAATGATCCAATATTACATATCTGTAAGTGGCAAAAGTATGTGAACCTTTGCTTTCAGTATCTGGTGTGACCCCCTTGTGCAGCAATAACTGCAACTAAACGTTTCCGGTAACTATTGATCAGTCCTGCACACCGGCTTGGAGGAATTTTACCCCATTCCTCCATACAGAACAATTTCAACTCTGGGATGTTGGTGGGTTTCCTCACATGAACTGCTCGCTTCAGGTCCTTCCACAACATTTCCATTGGATTAAGGTCAGGACTTTGACTTGGCCATTCCAAAACATTAACTTTATTCTTCTTTAACCATTCTTTGGTAGAACAACTTGTGTGCTTAGGGTCGTTGTCTTGCTGCATGACCCACCTTCTCTTGAAATTCAGTTCATGGACAGATGTCCTGACATTTTCCTTTAGAATTCGCTGGTATAATTCAGAATTCATTGTTCCATCAATGATGGCAAGCCGTCCTGGCCCAGATGCAGCAAAACAGGCCCAAACTGTGATACTACTACCACCATGTTTCACAGATGAGATAAGGTTCTTATGCTGGAATGCAGTGTTTTCCTTTCCCCAAACATAACACTTCTCATTTAAACCATAAAGTTCTATTTTGGTCTCATCCATCCAAAAACCTTTTTCCAATAGCCTTCTGGCTTTGTCCACGTGATCTTTAGCAAACTGCAGACAAGCAGCAATGTTCTTTTTGGAGAGCAGTGGCTTTCTCGTTGCAACCCTGCCATGCACACCATTGTTGTTCAGTGTTCTCCTAATAGTGAACTCATGAACATTAGCTAATGTGAGAGAGGCCTTCAGTTGCTTAGAAGTTACCCTGGGGTCCTTTGTGACCTCTCTGATATGTTGCAGCGGCCTAACCCAATCAGATCTACCAGATCGCAGCAGAAAAATTTACTGTTAAAACCTGTTGTTAAAACAAAGTGTGGTGAAGCAGCTTTTAGCTACTATGCAGAACAGCTATGGAACCAACTGCCAGAGGACATCAAAAATGCTCCTGCTGTTGGCATCTTCAAATCTAGACTAAAGACCAAGCTGTTTTCAGATGCTTGCTGCTAAATTATTAATATTGCCATCTCTACATGTTTTAAACTCTTTACTTTTAGAGTCTCTCCATGTTTTAAATTTTACTTAACTTTTATTCTATTCTGCTGTTTTTTTTTTGTTGTTTTTTTTAAATTGAACTTCTCATTTTATTATTTTATTTCTACTATTGTTTAATTCTTATTCATTTTCTTCCCCATTTATTTTATGTAATTTTATTTTCTATTGTTTACTCTTTTGCTTTTACTTCTGTAAAGCACATTGAACTGCCACTGTGTATGAAATGTGCTATATAAATAAACTTGCCTTGCCTTGTCGACTATTACACGCCTTGCTCTTGGAGTGATCTTTGTTGGTCGACCACTCCTGGGGAGGGTAACAATGGTCTTGAATTTCCTCCATTTGTACACAATCTGTCTGACTGTGGACTGGTGGAGTCCAAACTCTTTAGAGATGGTTTTGTAACCTTCTCCAGCCTGATGAGCATCAACAACGCTTTTTCTGAGGTCCTCAGAAATCTCCTTTGTTCGTGCCATGATACACTTCCACAAACATGTGTTGTGAAGATCAGACTTTGATAGATGCCTGTTCTTTAAATAAAACAGGGTGCCCACTCACACCTGACTCTAATTTCACCTTCAAATCAACTGCTAATCCTAGAGGTTCACATACCTTTGCCACTCATAGATATGTAATATCGGATCGTTTTAATAAATAAATAAATAAATAAAATGACCAAGTATAATATTTTTGTCTCATTTGTTTCACTGGGTTCTCTTTATCTACTTTTTACTTTCTAAAGGGTTCACAAACTTTCAAGCACCACTGTAGATGATGACGATGACGAAGAAACCTTGAACCATGGCATGAACTATCATGTTGGTAGTGTTCATAACACTCAGAGACAGGTAACGGAAGGGGGAGAAAAAAACAACTCTGGAGCATTTTCAGTTCATGAAGGTGTAAAAGAGGAAATCATACAGTAGATATTCATGTTCATTCCATCTCCACACCAAAGACAAAGTTCAGAAAGAAAAATCCAGTCTGAGAACAGAACAACCTGGAATATCTTCTGACTGAGTGGAAAAGATCTGGAGATGTGTCCTGCATGAAGGTCAGGAGAACTTTGCAAAGCCGTGGACAGATGTGCGGAGTGGAGTTCCAGCACTCCTCGGTTTGCACATCAGTGTCGGGTTGCTGTTGTTGTTGTTATTATTGTTGTTGTTTTGCGTCATGTTGCTCTTTGATAGCGCGTGCATGCGTGATGAATTGCCGTCTGATGCCTCGAACACACCTCCACGCGCGCGCGGGCTTGGCTGAAATGTCAGTGCGTCACCCTGTGCAACATCGGTGCGCGTGAAGCCCAGTACAGCCCAGCACAGTGGTGCATTCCAGCACTGAGCGCCATTAAACACCATTCGGTCACCAGTGCGCGTGAAGCTTTCACTCCACTGCTTCTGAATGCATAGAAAATAAAACAAATAAACAAATAAACAAATAGAAATCTTACCTTTCTGCCCTGCCTCCTTCGCCATCCTGGTCTGTATGCGAGCGCGTGCGTGCGTGTGTGTGTGTGCGCGCGCGCGAGTGTGTCCAGCTTCAAGAAAGTGCCCTGTCGGAGCGCGCGCGCCTGTCAGTGCAACACCTTTCTGTCCCGCCCCCAAAAAATCCCTTCAACTGTTTCCTCAATCTCAGGTAACAACGAAACTTAATGACCGCACTCCCGCAGCCAATCAACTGCGCACGAGCCGTGGCTCTGTCCAATCACCTTCCAGGTTTGATTCTCATCAACCAATCAGCTTCTCCGGAGGCTCGGCTTCTCACTCTGAAGAGAATTCTGAAGCGAGACAGTTGAGTCTCTCTGTGTGTTCGGGTAGAAATGAGCTGTTTTAAAGTGAACTAGATAGAACTCTGGGGATGGCGATGCCTCCGCCCGGTAGACCTTATGAAGCTGTGATTTGGGGATGGACATTTGACCTCACGGTAATCTTGACCTGGTGAAATTACTTGTATTAGCCTTGGAGGTATTGTGTTCACAAGGTTTTCGGACACACGTTTGACCTCACAGTGACCTTGACTTTAGAACTTTTGATCCCTGACTCTAATCTGTTTATCTTTGTCCCCAAATAATTATAATAATAATAATAAGTTAAATTTATATAGCGCCTTTCAAGAAACCCAAGGATGCTTTACAATTATAGACAAGGGAAAAAAATTATAAATAAAATAAAATAATAATAATAATAAAAGGGTTGGGGGCGGCACGGTGGTGTAGTGGTTAGCGCTGTCGCCTCACAGCAAGAAGGTCCGGGTTCGAGCCCTGTGGCCGGCGAGGGCCTTTCTGTGCGGAGTTTGCATGTTCTCCCCGTGTCCGCGTGGGTTTCCTCCGGGTGCTCCGGTTTCTCCCATAGTCCAAAGACATGCAGGTTAGGTTAACTGGTGACTCTAAATTGACCGTAGGTGTGAATGTGAGTGTGAATGGTTGTCTGTGTCTATGTGTCAGCCCTGTGATGACCTGGCGACTTGTCCAGGGTGTACCCCGCCTTTCACCCGTAGTCAGCTGGGATAGGCTCCAGCTTGCCTGCAACCCTGTAGAACAGGATAAAGCGGCTAGAGATAATGAGATGAGATGAGATAAAAGGGTGGCACGGTGGTGTAGTGGTTAGCGCTGTCACCTCACAGCAAGAAGGTCCGGGTTTGAGCCCCATGGCTGGCGAGGGCCTTTCTGTGCGGAGTTTGCATGTTCTCCCCATGTCTGCGTGGGTTTCCTCCAGGTGCTCCGGTTTCTCCCATAGTCCAAAGACATGCAGGTTAGGTTAACTGGTGACTCTAAATTGACCGTAGGTGTGAATGTGAGTGTGAATGGTTGTCTGTGTCTATGTGTCAGCCCTGTGATGACCTGGCGACTTGTCCAGGGTGTACCCCGCCTTTCACCCGTAGTCAGCTGGGATAGGCTCCAGCTTGCCTGCAACCCTGTAGAACAGGATAAAGCGGCTAGAGATAATGAGATGAGATAAAGTAAAAAGTCCACCAAGTAGGGGTCAGGATGTAATTCTAGTGGTGTAGCAGCCACAGTCCCACCAAAAGGCGCACGAAAATGAGTCCCACATCTCCAGCACCACCGCCGTGATGCCGTCAGCAACATCGCTCGAACAACACGCCATGGATCCACAAAGCGAGCAGAGAAGCTCCGCCATGCAGAGCGCTGGTATGTCCAAACCGCCTGCACAGCCGCCACGACACCACCGAGCAACATCGCTCAGAACATCACGCCAAGCGTTAAAGCACAGAGCGCTGGACAACCACGATGTAAAATGAGCAACAAGCTCACTGCAGTCCATAGCTGGGAGCACAGGCATCACCCACAGCGAAACAAGGCCTGGAGGGAACCGACGCCCAAAACTAGGTCCGGAGCTACACCACAACCGGCGGACAAAACACTCAAACAAACATCAAACTACACAAACACACAGAAAAAAATAAATAAATAAATAAATAAAATGAAAATAGAAAAAGAAAGAAAATAAAAATAAAATAAATGCACAAATGGTGAAAGTTTTGGTGAAATTCTTTTCATTTGCCTTGGAGATATTGTGTTCACAAGGTTTCCGGACAGACATTTGACCTCACAGTGACCTTGACCTTAGAGCTTTTGATCTCAAAATCTAATCAGTTCATGTTTGTCCCAAAGCGCACAAATGGTGAAAGTTTGGTGAAATTCCTTTCATTAGCCTTTGAGATATCACATTCACAAGGTTTCGGGACGCACGGACGGACACACGGACAACCCGAAAACATAATGCCTCCTGCACCTTACGGTGGCAGAGGCATAAAAACATACTGAATCTGTTTTTATTCCATTGTGAAACTTTATGCATTTACAGAGTTGACTGATACAGGTTATGTTCAGGTCATTTTGGTGACTCAGAGTGATAAAATATGGCCTATCGGCTGACAAACTGCCTTTTACTTCACCTCCCTGCGTGAGATGTGGCATCCAGGATAAAAAGTCTACCATTGTGAAAAAATACATGTAGGATATTACATGGTGAAGGCGGCACGGTGGTGTAATGGTTCGCACTGTTGCCTCACAGCAAGAAGGTCCAGATCCGGGTTCGAGCCCAGCAGCCGGCGAGGGCCTTTCTGTGTGGAGTTTGCATGTTCTCCCCATGGATTTGCTCCGGTTTCCCCCAAAGACATGCAGGTTAGGCTAATTGGTGGCTCTAAATTGACTGGCCAACCTCAGGCCAAGGCCACCCCATGTTAACCTAACCACAGACATGGGGAGAACATGCAAACTCCACACAGAAAGGCCCCCATCGGTTGCTGGGCTTGAACCCAGAACCTTCTTGCTGTAGGGGTCACTACACTACCATGCCGCCCTCATATTGTAGCAGACTAAGTGGTATCATAAAACATCATATTGTTGACTTTAGAATCAAACTTGTACTGGAGCAGATTCAGTGGTGTGATAAATAGATCAATTTGTTGTCTTGTGGACTGAAATCGTGTCACGTTGTAGCAGAATCAGTGGTTTCTTCTAATGTCAAATCATTGCCTTAAGAACCAAAATTATTTTGAAAAAAATTAATTAATTAATTAATTAATTAATTAATTAATTAATTGAGGGACAGCACAGTGGTGTAGTGGTTTGCACTGTCGCCTCATAGCAAGAAGGTTCTGGGTTCGAGCCAGCGGCCGGCGAGGGTCTTTCTGTGTGGAGTTTGCATGTTCTCCCTGTGTCTGTGTGGGTTTCCTCCGGGTGCTCCGGTTTCCCCCGTGGCAGTTCGTATGAGTGGGAGGAGCACAGAAAGACGGCAGGCCTGAATTAAGTTCAAAAACTCTTTTTATTTCCAGCTTTTCAGCTTGAACACTCTCCCAGCCACACACGCACACACGCACACACACAAGTCTTCTGGTTGGGGAGAAAGCTCCCCCTCTGCTCTTGCTCTCTCTTTAAATAGGGCGCGGTCACTGGGGAAGACACACAAACACACGTTAATAGGCCTCAGGTGCAGTGATTCTGCCACTTACCTTCCCTGACTCCGCCCTCCAGTCACAGACCAACGCTTGACCACGCTCCCGCTGCCACATACCCCCACCTCCCGACTCAGGCCGGGCGGCCGTCCGGCCTGCAGCCGACTCCCCCCCCCCCCCCCCCCTTGACGGGAGAGGAAGTCCGCCACGACCATCTGTGCCCCTGGCCTGTGGATCACCTTGAAGTTAAATGGTTGGAGTGCCAGATACCAATGGGTGATCCGCGCATTGGCATCCTTCATGCGGTGGAGCCACTGGAGGGGCGCGTGGTCCGAACAGAGGGTGAAAGGGCGTCCCAGCAGGTAATAGTGGAGGGCGAGGACCGCCCACTTGATCGTGAGGCACTGTTTTTCGATGATGCTGTAGCACCCCTCACGTACCGACAGCTTCCTGCTGATGTACAGCGCTGGACGGTCCTCCACCTCCTGGGACAAAACAGCCCCCAGCCCCCTGTCCGACGCATCTGTCTGTAACATAAAGGGGAGAGAAAAGTCAGGGGAGTGTAACAGTGGCCCCCCACACAGTGCAGCCTTCACCTCAGAGAAAGCCCACTGGCATTGCTCCGTCCACTGGACCGGATCTGGTGGCCCCTTTTTAGTGAGATCAGTCAGCAGGCTGGTGACATCCAAATAATTAGGTATAAACCTACGATAGTAGCCAGCCAGCCCCAGAAACTGTTTCACCCCCTTTTTGGTCTTGGGCCTCGGGCAGGCTGCAATTGCTGCTGTCTTGTTAATTTGGGGACGCACCTGCCCGTTGCCCAAGTGGAAGCCCAGATACCATACTTCCACCCGCCCAATTGCACACTTCTTTAGGTTGGCTGTGAGACCCGCTTGCCTCAGCCACCTAAGGATGGCCCTCAGGTGTTGCAGGTGCCGTGGCCAGTCATTACTATAGATAATGATATCGTCGAGGTACATGGCCGCATAGGTGGCGTGGGGGCGGAGGACCCTATCCATCAGCCGCTGGAACGTAGCGGGCGCCCCAAACAGCCCAAAAGGAAGTGTGACAAACTGGTGTAAGCCAAACGGTGTGGAAAAGGCCGTTTTTTCTTGGGATAATGGAGTCAAGGGGATCTGCGAATAACCCTTTGTCAAATCCAGTGTCGAGTAAAAGCGAGCCGTGCCTAGTCGATCGAGCAACTCATCAATACGAGGCATTGGGTACGCGTCGAATTTAGACACCGCGTTGACTTTTCTATAGTCTACACAGAACCAGACTGACCCTTCGGCCTTGGGTACCAAGACCACTGAGCTGCTCCAGTCACTGTGGGACTCCTCGACAATGCCCATTTCGAGCATGGCCTTGAGTTCTTCCCGAACCACTTTTTTCTTGTGTTCGGGTAGCCTGTAAGGGCGGCTGCGCACTACCACCCCCGGGGGCGTCTCAATGTGGTGCTCTATGAGGTCGGTGCGGCCGGGCAGGGGCGAGAACACATCCGAAAACTCGGTCTGCAACTGGGCAACCTCCGCGAGTTGGGTCGGGGAGAGGTGGTCTCCACAGGGGACCGGAGAGGTACGCGATGCCAATGCTCCCTTTTGAACCTCCGGCCCCAGCGCCGCCTTCTCCGGAACCACCGACACCAACGCCACGGGGACCTCCTCGTTCCAGAGTTTGAGCAGATTGAGGTGGTAAATCTGTAGTGCCCCACCCCTGTCCGTTCGCCTCACCTCGTAGTCGATGTCCCCGACTCGCCGTGTGACCTCAAAGGGTCCTTGCCATTTGGCGATCAATTTGGAGCTCAATGTGGGCAACAGTACGAGTACTTTATCTCCCGGTGCGAACTCCCTAAGGCGCGTACCCCTGTCGTACAGGCGGGTTTGCCGTTCTTGGGCCTGCCGCAAATTCTCCTGGGTTAGATGTGTGAGTGTGTGGAGTTTTGCACGCAGGTCAATAACGTATTGAATTTCATTTTTACTTGGTGAAGGTCCCTCCTCCCAATTTTCTTGCAGCACATCTAGAATGCCGCGCGGCTTACGCCCATATAACAGTTCGAACGGGGAGAACCCCGTGAAGGCTTGGGGGACCTCTCGCACTGCAAATAACAAGGGTTCGAGCCATTTATCCCAATTACGTGCATCCTCGCTTACGAATTTTTTAATTATATTTTTGAGGGTGCAATTGAACCGTTCGACTAAACCGTCCGTTTGTGGGTGATAAACGCTGGTGTGGATCGGCTTAATTCCTAATAACCCATACAGTTCATTCAGTGTATGTGACATAAACGAGGTGCCTTGGTCAGTCAGAATCTCTTTCGGGATTCCAACTCAGGAGATGACGCGGAAGAGCGCTCTTCTGCAATACTGCGTGCTGAGATATTGCGAAGAGGCGCTGCTTCCGGGTATCGCGTTGCATAGTCCACCAGAACTAAAATAAAGCGGTACCCTCATGTTGACTGATCTAATGGCCCGACAAGATCCATCCCAATTCTTTCGAACGGGGTCTCGATTAATGGGAGAGGGTGCAAAGGTGCTTTTGGAATGGCCGCTGGATTTACTAACTGGCATTCGCGGCACGCCATACACCACCTACGGACATCGCCGCAAATCCCTGGCAAATAGAACCGGGCCATTATTCGGGCTAGTGTCTTATCCTGCCCTAAGTGTCCAGCCATGGGGTTAAAGTGAGCCGCCTGGAATACCAATTCCCGGCAGCTCTTTGGAATCAAAAGCTGCGTGACTTGCTCTTTAGTCTGAGTGTTCTGCGTCACTCGGTATAATCTGTCCTTCATAATAGAAAAATAGGGGAAGGACGGGGTGGCATTTGGCTGGAGCGTTTGACCATCAGTTACTCTCACTTGGTCAAACGCAGACCACAGAGTCTCGTCTCGCGACTGTTCTAATGGGAAATCCGCGAGGGATTCCCTGAGAGAGGGAGGAGGAGCCTGCTGCTCCTCACTCTGACGCGGAGATGACGTAGATGGCTCTGTGACAGCTGCTCCCGCCAATGCGACACCGGGACCTCCCCCTGCTGAACTACGGCAGGACCCACTCTTCACTAAATGGCTCATTAACTCCCTGAATCCCGGCCAATCAGTCCCCAAAATTATCGAGTGGGTGAGGCGAGGATTAACCGCCGTCTTTACTCTAAATTTTTCCCCTCGGAAAAGAATGTGGACCGACACTAAATGGTAGCTGTGAACATCCCCGTGCACACACAACACCTTCACCCCCTGTGCTCCCCCCAATGCCTCGTCTTGCACCAGGCTTTGGTGAATTGAGGTCTGATTACAGCCAGAGTCCACCAACGCCTGATATGTATCCCCTTGGATACTCACCGGTATGCGATACGCTCCGGCCCAATCGAGGGTGGCTCCTGGCGCGTCGGGGATCCGAACCACCGCGCCCACTTCCATTGCTGAGCACTGCTGTTGGAGGTGGCCCGGCTCCCCGCAGCGCCAGCAAACCAGCCTGGGCTTCCTCTCTGCACCGGCACTCTGGGGCTCACTCATCTGAGGGGGGGAAGAGACAGACACAGAAGGGAAAAATGGGAGGGCACCGCAGGTGCGATGGGCCGGCTGGGGTGGGGCCGGCCCCCGTCTCCGCAGTGGGGGAAGGGAGCAAGGACGAGACACAGGAGGAGAGGGGGAGAGAGAGAGAGAGAGGAGAGGGAAGAAGAGGATGCCTGCTGTCCTGCCATCGGAACAGCCACCAAATGGTCCCCCGCCAGCTCGATGGCCTGATCCAGCGATGCCGGGCAGTGGCACTGGACCCACTCCGCGGTCCCCTCTGGTAGGCGGGCGATGAACTGCTCCAGTACCACCTGATCGATGATTCACTCGGTGTCGCGGTTGTCGGCCCTCAACCACCGCCAGCAGGCATCCCGGAGCTGCTGCCAAACGCGAACAGCCGGCCGACTTCCTCCAGGTGCAGAGCGCGGAAGCGCTGTCGCTGCTATTCGGGGGTGCGCCCCACCCGCTGGAGGACGGCCCGGCGAAGTTCCGCGTAGACCAGCCGGCGGTCGGCGGGAAGCTGTAGCATGGCCAGCTGTGCCTCGCCCGTTAGCAGGGGGAGGAGGTGCGCCGCGTGCTGTTCCACCGGCCAGCCCGAGGCCTCTGCTGCCTGCTTGAAGAGCGTGAGGAAGACCTCGGGGTCGTCATGCGGGCCCATCTTAGTTAGGGTGAGGGGAGAAGGGCCCGCGGTGGTGGAGGTGGTGGACCCCGCCGACGCGAGGAGGTGCCGGAACGCTTGTCGATCTTCCTGCTGCGCCAACACCAGGGCTTCGAACCGGTGCTCTTGCTCCTTCCGGAGGGTGACTAGCGCCTGGTGCTGGCTCTGCTGGGCCATGGCGAGGGCGTGGACCAGGTCTGCGAAGGGGGAGGACTCCATGGGGCTGTTCTTTTCCTGTGCTCCGTTCCCAGGTTTCGGCACCACTGTGGCAGTTCGTATGAGTGGGAGGAGCACAGAAAGACGGCAGGCCTGAATTTAGTTCAAAAACTCTTTTTATTTCCAGCTTTTCAGCTTGAACACTCTCCCCGCCACGCACGCGCACACACAAGTCTTCTGGTTGGGGAGAGAGCTCCCCCTCTGCTCTCGCTCTCTCTTTAAATAGGGCGCGGTCACTGGGGAAGACACACAAACACACGTTAATAGACCTCAGGTGCAGTGATTCTGCCATGTACCTTCCCTGACTCCGCCCTCCAGTCACAGACCGACACTTGACCACGCCCCCGCTCCCACACCCCCACAGTCCAAAGACATGCAGGTTAGGTGAATCGGTGGCTCTAAATTGACCGTAGGTGTGAATGTGAGTGTGAATGGTTGTTTGTCTGTATGTGTCAGCCCTGCGATGACCTGGCGACTTGCCCAGGGTGTACCCTGCCTCTCGCTCATAGTCAGCTGGGATAGGCTTCAGCTTGCCTGCGACCCTGTAGAACAGGATAAGCGACTACAGATAATGGATGGATGGATTACACGGTTATGCGTAGATATTTTCAACATGAGAAGATAAACTTCGTATCTTCACACCATTAAAGAATTTTAATTTTGAACCAGTTCACCATTTTGACAACGCATGTCCAGTCAGCGGGAAAACACTGGGAGTGACGTCATCAGAGTTAAATATCAGGAATTATTATATATACAGGACACTTTTTCAATGGAATAAAAACGTGTTCTATTCCCTTCTAGTGTGTTTCATTCATTTGGTTTGATAGCATGCACTATTGTTAGCATATCGCTTATCCTATGTGTATTACGTCGCTCTACCCAATGGAGAATGAGCATTGAATATGGTTTACGATATTGTCAAAACAACATGACGTCACATGTCTGAGACGTAAAACTTCCACGCTAGCGAGCAACTGGGACAATTTGTAAACAAACATGGCCGCCAGGTTTGCTTCATTAAATACGGAAGGTTTTGAGAGAATTTTGAAAGAGAAAGACCCGTTGAACACCCGAAAGGAATGTATAATAATAATAATAATAATAATATTGGCTGGCGTTGAGTGGTATATCAGATATATTCCACTCAACGCGGGCGGCACGGTTGTGTAGTGGTTAGCGCTGTCACCTCACAGCAAGAAGGTCCGGGTTCGAGCCCCGGGGCCGGCGAGGGCCTTTCTGTGCGGAGTTTGCATGTTCTCCCCGTGTCCGCGTGGGTTTCCTCTGGGTGCTCCGGTTTCCCCCACAGTCCAAAGACATGCAGGTTAGGTTAACTGGTGACTCTAAATTGACCGTAGGTGTGAATGTGAGTGTGAATGGTTGTCTGTGTCTATGTGTCAGCCCTGTGATGACCTGGCGACTTGTCCAGGGTGTACCCCGCCTTTCGCCCGTAGTCAGCTGGGATAGGCTCCAGCTTGCCTGCGACCCTGTAGAACAGGATAAAGCAGCTAGAGATAATGAGATGAGATGAGAGATAGGTTGTGTGTTGATTGTGAAAAATGTTCGGTACAATAGGAAGTGAGGTGGTGACTGTGAGAGTAAAGGAGATGAGAGAGTTTCTGAAAATACATACCCTGTGTACGCAGATTTATATATGTAGTTCGTTTGGTGTTTTTTTTTTTTTTGTAAATATGTGATTTGTACTGTACTGTCTGTTTTGTGGTGTTCTGTTTTTATTCCCCTTTCTTGTATATTTTGGGTTGGGACTTTTATTTTGTTCTTGTCCAGCCCTTGTTCATCTCATCTCATTATCTCTAGCCGCTTTATCCTGTTCTACAGGGTCGCAGGCAAGCTGGAGCCTATCCCAGCTGACTACGGGCGAAAGGTGGGGTACACCCTGGACAAGTCGCCAGGTCATCACAGGGCTGACACATAGACACAGACAACCATTCACACTCACACCTACGGTCAATTTAGAGTCACCAGTTAACCTAACCTGCATGTCTTTGGACTGTGGGGGAAACCGGACCACCGGAGGAAACCCACGCGGACATGGGGAGAACATGCAAACTCCGCACAGAAAGGCCCTCGCCAGCCACGGGGCTCGAACCCGGACCTTCTTGCTGTGAGGCGACAGTGCTAACCACTACACCACCATGCCGCCCGCCCTTGTTCATGTTGGTCATTTTGTTGTTACAGTGTTAAAAAGCAATAAAAAGTGAGTTACGAAAAAAAACTGGCTAGCACGCAGATTAATGGGGCTTAGCGTTAAGAAAGCTCTCCCTGCTGTTTGAAGGAAAAACCATCATAGTTAAGAGCCAATGGACAATTCACAAACTCTTTCATCAAGGATTAAAGGGTTCTTTAGATTAATAAATCCAATGCCTCGTCTCGTGCATTCACTATAGAACCTTTAAGATCCTAACCAATTATCAAGAACAGATTAGAGAGAGAGAGAGAGAGAGAGAGAGAGAGAGAGACTGGAATTTATTTTTACTTCTGTGTTGAAAAAACAAACATAAAGAGTTTTGAGTTTGAGTATTTCAGAAACTGCTGATCTCCTTCCTGGAGTTTTCACACACAACAGTCTCTAGAGTTTACACAGAATGGTGCGAAAAACAAAAAACACTGTGTGAGTGAGTGACAGTTCTGTGGGTGGAAACAAATGCCTTCTTGATAAGCGAGGTCAGAGGAAAAGGGCCAGGTTTGCAGTTTTTGCCAGGAAGGATATAGTAACTCATATAATCACTCTTTACAACCGTGGTGAGCAGAAAAGCATCTCAACATGCAACAGAAAACAGAAGAACACACTGGGTTCCACTCCTGCAGCCAAGAACAGGGATCTTAGAATCAATAACAAGTTCCTATTAAAGTGGCCGGTGAATGTTTTATTATAGGTCTAGCTGCCCAAACGGAACACATCCCATGGGTTCAAAAGTGGCTTGGAATATCAATGGAGCCCCTTTTTTCTTTTAATGAAGCCAAGTTTAATAATGTACTTTGACACTAAAGCATTCTGATCTTAAAACAGCCGCTTAAATCTGTGAAGCCCTCTCACCAAGCGTGCCAGCCACCAAAACCTAATTAGACTAATTGCTTTATCGGCATGGATCTCTTTGAAGAATTGCAAATGCCCAAGTCATTGCTGTTAACAGATGACTTGCAATAGACATTTTAATGATTAATTTATCGTTAGTAAATTCACATGGGGTGGAAAAGTCTAAGTCTAAGTGGTGTGAGAGCTAGCAACAGCAAAGAAACCCACATGTGCAGAGAAAACGGCGCCATAGCAACTGTAGCCTTAGAAATGCTTTTCAAGTGTGAAAGAATGACATAAACAGGTCGTTTATGCACCAAGAAGTGATCCGTGGCATCCTAAAATAGTAGCCCAAGCCAAGGACTGTGGATACAGAAGGCAAAAAAAAAAATCAGATGACCCCACCCAGACATATCTTCTCCTCTCATCTCAGCAGTTAATACTCATTGTTTTGAGTCAACACTGAAATCTCACTGAACTCTTTTGCGTCATGCCAATGAAAAATCCGTGTGATGCAAGATAGCAAATACCAGCCTGAAGTGTGTGCCAGTTGAGAATGGAAAAAAAATCCTTCTTTCAACAGTCCTTTCAAAGGTCAGTCCAAATAAATGTTGTCTCAAGGACCAGCACTAAAATCTGAATGATCGAGGAATCCAGAGTTCTTTGGAAAGCACGAAATGAATTCTCGAATACAGTATTTGTTATCCTGAGTATGATGTTATTGAATTTAAGGACATTTAATCCTTGTTACTCTTATAGATGTGGTGTCTTTTCATTTTTGCTATGTATTCACGATGTCTATGACCTTTGCGAATTTGTCGGAGGGATAAGAGTGTTGAAACACTTCCAGACTATAAGAAGGGGAAATGTTCCTCTTAGAGACATGTAGTGTACAAATTAAAGGACAGAAGATCGAATAAAATGAAATTATGGTTGAACGAGACCGTCAATGATGGTGTAGCTCACTCAGGCCCCGTCTAGTCCAAAGGTGGGCCACCTTGTGCAGTAAATGTTGCAAGCTATATACACTATATACAAGCTATATACACCTGGGTGGCATGGTGGTGTAGTGGTTAGCACTGTCACCTCACAGCAAGAAGGTTCTGGGTTCGAGCTCAGTGGCTGACAGTGACCTTTCTGTGTGGAGTTTGTGTGTTCTCCCCATCCCCTCTGGGTGCTCCAGTTTCCCCCACAGTCCAAAGACATGCGGGTTAGGTTAACTGGTTGCTCTAAATTGACCATAAGTGTGAATGTGAGTGTGAATGGTTGTTTGTCTCTGTGTGTCAGCCCTGTGATGATCTGGCAACTTGTCCAGGATGTACCCTGCCTCTCGCCCATAGTCAGCTGGGATAGGCTCCAGCTTGCCTACAACCCTGCACAGGATAAACAGTTACGGATAATGGATGGATATATCCACCCTAAGAATACCAACCTATTTGCCAGAAAGAATCCAAAATGGCGAGGAATTGACCGAGAAGAAGTGATTTTTGTTGAACTACTCATTAAGGCTTAATTAGTACATAACTTCATTAATAATTGTAATGAAGCAAATCTGGGTAGAAGTTATATGCACCCTAGGGACCCCTACCTTCATGCCAGAAAGAATCAAAATCGGTGAAGAATTGAGGGAGAAGAAGCAATTTGTGTGGAAACTGCTCGTTAGGGCTTAATTACTCCATATCGTCATTATTAATTGCAATTATGCAAATTTGGGTAGAAGCTATATGCACCCCAGGCAGACCTACCTTCCTGCCAAAAAGAATAAAAATCGGAGAAGAATTGAGAGAGAAGAAGCGATTTTCATGAAATGTGGACGACGGACAACACGTGATGGCATAAACTCATCTCCTGTCGGCTGGATGAGCTAATAATACTCATCTTAACAGACCTTAACAGAGATACATCGCAAGTTACTATTGCAGTGTTTGGTTGATGTGTTGATATTCTTTCAAATTCCTGAGGAAACATCATGTGTCCCATGTTTCCCTGTTAGACTGAGCACATCTTTAGACTCATCCATCTTCAGTAATTGCTTTATCCTGGTCAGGATCATGATGGAATCCTGGGAACACTGGGTCGAGGTGGGACGCCATAGAGACACACTTTCACATCTGGGGCAAATTATCATAGACAATCCAAGTGCTGGCATGGTTTTGGGAGGTGGGATCAAACCTGAGCTTCTATAAAGAACCCACATGGACATGGGAAGCCCACATATACTTCACAAAGCTCAATCATATGAGGAACCTTTAAACTATGAGGTGGCAGTGCTACCTGATGTCCTGCCTGGTTACCAGTTTACCAAACGTATGTATTCATATCTATATATTTAAATGGCAGGTTTGCAAATGAATTGTGTTAAAATCCAAGAGTTATGTGGGAGAGGAGAAGAGAAGAGAAGAGTCATGTGGGGGAAGCCATGGCCTAATGGTCAGAGAAGCAGCTTTGGGACTAAAAGGTCGCCGGATCGATTCTCTGGACCAGCAGGAATGGCTGAAGTGCCCTTGAGCAAGACACCTTAACCCCAAGCTGCTCTGGGTATGTTTTATGTCGCTCTGGATAAAAGTGTCTGCTAAATGCCTGTAATGTAATGTAATGTAATGTGTACTATCCCTGTGTATAACACTTCCATTCTTTTCACTAGCAGTCACCTCTACATTTCACCTTTTTTAATGAGCCAGTGCTGTTGATACTCTTGCATTCCCTTGAGTCGAGTTGTTATTTGGGGTGATACTTCTAGCAAAGCGATTCTTGCTGCATTCCGCCTCCTACACGCCCCATGAGAAACAAGAACGAGAAGTTGCAAAAGGTAATTGACTTTCCAAACCATCCCCAGTGACCTATTTTATGAATAAAATATATTTGTCTCTTTGTGTGTGTGTGTGTTGGTCGACGGGAACATATTGTAATGCAAGATCGATGTGAAGCCCAGAGCTGTTTGTTGAGAATGTTGTTCTTCATGCTGCAACACATACCACTCACTCCCTACTGATCACCAAGTGCAAGTGAATCTTCTCATTCCTCTAGGCATGACATGCATACTCTTTTTTATTTTTTTTATTTTTTTTTATTCTGCAATCCACCCACTCAAAGTTCAAAACATGGCACTCATAAACCAGAAAAACCACTGTGAAGGAATTACAATTAGTTTAAATCTGCATTAAAAGTCAAAGCCTACTCCTTTAAATTGTACTTTCCATGTCCTTGAAAGTACCAACCAATAACAAGGAAAGGTAGACTTGAGTACCATTTTTTTTGCGGGGGGGGTTGTTTTCGAGTAGAGTTTTTATTTCGTCCACGGTTGGTTCAGCAACACGCTCCACCATTTTTTTTCTCTACTCACAGTATATGAGCTGATAGCCTAGTAGTAGAGTAGCCAATCGGAGCACGCGATTGCTCATATCCAGTGAGTGTGGATAGAATAATATACAGTAGACAGTTTATATAATTGTAGGACTGATCTGAGCAAGATTATTGGTTCTCGCTCTTAAACTGTGCACCAGAAATAGTGTTTGTTCTCTCCTTTGAAGATTGCAAGTTCAAATCTCGATGCCATCGAATCACAGCCGTCTGTTGAGCTAAGTAATCTTCATAATCTCCTTCCTGCCAATCACAGTAACCTGAGGTAATTTGAGAGGTCATGTACAGTATGCAGAAGAGCACTTTCCTCTGAGTATGTCACGCTGCCTTGTGATGCACCAGGAGCAAGAGTTTGAATAGATGCTGTGGCTGACTTCATGTGTCTCAGAGGAAGCAGGTATTAGCTTGTTGTATGGTGGGGGACAGGGGCAATTCTAGCATCTGATCTTTGGGGGTGCTTAGCCCCCAGAGCTGACAGAGGCACCTGGCTTGAACGACAGTGTTTCCACGTTTATTCCGCATTTAGACTAGACTTAACTAGACAAGAAGACTAGACTTATGCAATGTTTTAACAGAAGCTGACCCAATAAACTATGATATCTACACATTTACGACCACTGACACAAATATTTACGTTATATTTTTAACTAAACAAGACCTACTACTGCATTTGTAATGTTTGAGCTATTCATTTTGAACAGTGGTAATTGTTAATTAATGTGTTATTGTGTAATAATAGTGTGTATTATTATGATTTTACATTAGTTTACATTAGTTTATATTTTTTGTTATATTTGTTATATTTTGGTCGTGTTCTTTTGATAGTCATTTGTTTAATTGTTTGCTTCGTGCATGTACGTTTCAGTGTCTGTTTTGATTAATTTGCTAATTATTATGATGTTATTTATGATAAATATATAAATATAAATATATAAATGATAAGCAAACGTAAACGCTATGTTACATTAAATAAAATTGACTAACACACGATGGTCTAGCACCGTAGCACTTGTACAGCTCTGCACAAAAGTATCTCGATATGGATGATAAATGTTGTTTTTATCATTCTGTTCATAGACCAGGGAACATCAATATTGCATTATGCATATTATTGTGTTGTGTTTAACAACTGTAACTCCAGTCCGTACCTTCACATCTCGCTATGCCAGTTCCTCATCGGCGTGGAATCCAGTTAAAAAAAACACCATGTCGTAGCAAGCGCTCGCGCGGACAGGCAACCCAATCAGAGGGGACGCAAGGAGGAGAGGTATTTTACTGCTCATAGAACTATCACGTAACAGGTGAATTCAAGAACACACACACGGCCGCGCACACATTCATTGCGCAGTGCGCAAGGGCACTTATTTCTGAAAATTACGTCCAAAAGTAGTGTTTTTGAGGGTGCTGAGCTAGGGGGTGCTGAGCTCGTTTTTGGGGGTGCTTGAGCACCCCCAAAAATAGGCTAAACACGCCCCTGGTGGGGGAAAGCTTAGCAAGGAGAGGTACTGGTATTGTCAAAAGATAGGTTGACATCATATTTCATCCTTCTACCCAGGGACCAAGAGTGGCACGGCGGTGTAGTGGTTAGCACCGTTACTTCACAGCAAGAACGTCCTGGGTTCAAGCCCAGTGGCCGATGGGGATCTTTCTGTGTGGCGTTTGCATGTTCTCCCCGTGTCTGTTTGGGTTTCCCCCACAGTCCAAAGACATGCAGTTAGGTTAACTGGCTACTCTAAATTGCCCATAGGTGTAAATGTGTGTGAGTGTGCAGAAAGGAACTGATCACCCTACTGCTGCAATTCTGGCCAAGTCAACCAAACATGATTCACCTCAAGCCTGGATCAGGTTTGGTAGTGACAACCGAGGGACCACTGAGAGTGTTCTCTGCTGTTACATCACTGTCTGGTTCTGGAAATGCAACATTGCTGAACAAAAGTCCTTGCAGCAGATAGTGAGGACATTTATCAGGGTTCCTCTCCCACCTATCTCCTAACTCTATAAGAAGCATATCATTTGCCATACCAATAGCATAGTGCAGGACAAGTCCCACCCATCACACGCACTGGTCTACCTCCTGCTGTCTGGCAGAAGGTACCAAAGCATCCGAACCATCACTGCAAGACACTGCAGCTTCTTCCCTCAGGCACTCAGAGTCCTCAACTCACTGTTATCCCTGAAGAACTGACAGTTCAAACTGAAACTCATCCATTTCTTATCCATTTGCACTACACTGCCCACAACTTTGCACTTGTCTTGTCTTGTCTTTTATATTGTTTACTGTATTTGGATAGCTAGATGTTTAGATAGCTGTATGTCTACTTAGATGACTATACATAGAGTTTTCGCTCATCCGGCCAACAGGTGATGAGTTTATGCCCTTGTGTTGTCTAGCGTCCATCCGACATCGTCCATACTTCACGAAAATCACTTCTTCTCTCTCAATTCCTCACCGATTTTTATTCTTTTTGACAGGAAGGTAGGTCTGCCTGGGGTGCATGTAGCTTCTAACCAAATTTGTATCACTGCAATTTCTCATCTCATCTCATTATCTCTAGCCGCTTTATCCTTCTACAGGGTCGCAGGCAAGCTGGAGCCTATCCCAGCTGACTACGGGCGAAAGGCGGGGTACACCCTGGACAAGTCGCCAGGTCATCACAGGGCTGACACATAGACACAGACAAACATTCACACTCACATTCACACCTACGGTCAATTTAGAGTCACCAGTTAACCTAACCTGCATGTCTTTGGACTGTGGGGGAAACCGGAGCACCCGGAGGAAACCCACGCGGACACGGGGAGAACATGCAAACTCCACACAGAAAGGCCCTCGCCGGCCCCAGGGCTCGAACCCAGGACCTTCTTGCTGTGAGGCGACAGCGCTAACCACTACACCACCGTGCCGCCTCACTGCAATTTATAATGAAGATATGGAGTAATTAATCAATCCCTAACGAGCAGTTTCCACACAAATCGCTTCTTCTCCCTCAATTCTTCACTGATTTTGATTCTTTCTGGCATGAAGGTAGGGGTCCCTAGGGTGCATAAAACTTCAATCCTGATTTGCGTCATTACAATTATTAATGAAGTTATGGACTAATTAAGCCTTAATTCAACAGCAGTTCAACAAAAATTGCTTCTTCTCGGTCAATTCCTCACCGTTTTGGATTCTTTCTGGCAAATAGGTCGGTATTCCTAGGGTGGATATCGCTTCTATTGTGTATATATAGCTTGTATATAGTGTATAGGGCTTGCAACATTTATTGCACAAGGTGGCCCATTTTAGATCGTTCCTTCTCGACTAGACGGGGCCGGAGTGAGCTACGCTGTCACTGACGGTCTTGTTTATATACCTTGTTTTGTAATCTTTCTATTTTCATTATAATGCACCATGGTCAGTCTGAGGGAAACGGTATTTCAGTGCACTCTAGACTTGTATATGGAAGTATTGACAATAAAGCTCTCTTGAATCTTGACATTTAGTATTTTAAAGAACCCATGGCATGGTGGTTTGTTGATGCTTTAAATGGGCTCGTGGAGGTTTCCGGATGTTATATCCGCAGCCTTTCTCGAAATGAACCCTCGGCACGTAGATATAGCCTCCTGGGAGAAAGCCCCATTTCAGCCCTTTTCCCAGTGCGTCGTTTTGCTAATGAGAAGCATGGAGGCGGGGAAGGGTAGAGGGTGGGGGTGGGCTATGGGGGAGGGGGAGGGGCTTGACCAAGCTGCGGGCATGAGTGAGAGTGTTCGGAGTGGTAGTTTACGAACGTATAATACCCTAGGTTTGAACACGCACTCCATAACCAAAGAGGATAGAAGCAGCAACTACAGCAACATAGCGCTTATCCAACAGAAGACATGCATTGCGGAGCAATAGTCAAACATAAGCTCATAAGTTACAGTCAATTTCCAGACTAAACTCAGTTTAACAGAGCATGCTGCATGCTTTTTGGTTTTGTAGCGCAGAGTACCTGGCTAACTGCAGGAAGCGGTTCACTGCACAGCTAATGTAGCCATTGCAAGGCTAACGCACCGATTTTAAAACACGGCAAAACGACTTAACAGTTATACACTTACTTGTTCGGTGTTTGTGGCTGATGCGGCAGGGATGCTTGGTACGGACCCAGGCTTCAGTGACAGTTGATGTGCAAAACCTGCCCTGTACTGTCCCAAGTTGTGGAAACATTCATCAGGAAAATGCTTCCGACAAACATACACCACCTTAGGTAGACTCGACGGCGTATTATTGGAGTAAATAAAATTAAGCCACTGCGTCTTCAGGGGCTCTCCCGTCGGCAGTAAAAACAGACTCCTTTCTGTGTTGTCACATCCATGGACAGCGCAATTTCCATGTTTCGCTCGCTTAGGTGGTGCCATGTTGTTGTGTCCTCTATGGTCTCCTCACTACAAAATTGAAGTGACGTATCTATGGTGGCAACTTTTGAGCTGGGCGGGCAATCCATACAGTGGGTGGGAATCCAGAGGGGGGGGGCGTGGGGATCATCTCCTTTGCTGACATAGTAAAGGGAAGAGCCTATCAACGTGCCATTTTGACACGCCATTCTCAAATGTTGACAAAGGGTGGGCATAGTTTGGTTTACACATTATGACATTTCTAGCCACTGGGGTGACTTAAGAAGGTCAGAGGAACTCATTTTAACGTTAAAAAACCTCAGAAAGTGAAAATTTCATGCCATGGGACCTTTAATATCAACAGGGTCTAGAAGTAATTTTTAGTCTGTTAGTGTTTAGGTTGTGAGTTTATACGAAGAGAAAAGTCCAACCAGAAACCTCACACAGTGGCAGCAAATGGCCAAAAAAAAACCACCCAGTCCTTTGATCATCACCATGATCACTAGAGGAATAATGTGAAGCACAGGCAATATTGACGCTGTGATCAACAATACAGTTGTAGATGAATCTGTAAGGGAAAAGCAATAACACGAAATGAATGACATGACAAACTTCAAAAAACACCAGATGGCAAGCGTAAGAGCTGACAATAAATATTGTATAGATTGTAGGGAAACAATTCATCAGTGTGTGAGAGGGGATGAGAGGGGACAGGAAGTCCTACTGGCTATGCGTAGGTCAAAAAGAATATTTTTTGGAAAGCCTCCTTTACCAAACGTCATCTATGAGAGAATCAGTGCAGTGCTGACGTCAAAAGCCTCCCCTCTCTCTCTCTCTCTCTCTCTCTCTGGCCTGATGCTATTTTTAGGTTCTCATCAGTACCAAGTGAAAGGTTGGGTAACTGTTCTCTCAGTATTTTTTAATTATCCATACTCGCATCTGAGTAATCCATAATGATGCCCAGGTTTCTGCTTCAGACCTGAGCACCAAACAAAAAATTTGTGTTATCACGTTTTGTTGCAAGTTCTCACTGTGCAATACAAAATCAAGTCATATTAAATGGAAATCATTCCACTTTGAAGAATATTAAATTAATTTGTGTTTGAAGTGGTTTGTTTCTGATCAGGACAAATACAGTATATCGGTCCTGTATTAGCACTGCATCGACTTCATTCCTTTTCATGGGTCAGTTTGGGTCACAGTTTTGTGATTGTGTGTGATGCTTTCCTAATATCTATCCCAATGAAGTTTGGGGTGGCTAATTACAGTGGTGCTTGAAAGTTTGTGAACCCTTTAGAATTTTCTATATTTCTGCACAAATATGACCAAAAACAGGGCAGCACGGTGGTGTAGTGGTTAGCGCTGTCGCCTCACAGCAAGAAGGTCCAGGTTCGAGCCCCATGGCCAGCGAGGGCCTTTCTGTGCGGAGTTTGCGTGTTCTCCCCGTGTCCGTGTGGGTTTCCTCCGGGTGCTCCGGTTTCCCCCACAGTCCACAGACATGCAGGTTAGGTTAACTGGTGACTCTAAATTGACCGTAGGTGTGAATGTGAGCGTGAATGGTCGTCTGTGTCTATGTGTCAGCCCTGTGATGACCTGGCGACTTGTCCAGGGTGTACCCCGCCTTTCGCCCGTAGTCAGCTGGGATAGGCTCCAGCTTGCCTGCGACCCTGTAGAACAGGATAAAGCGGCTAGAGATAATGAGATGAGATGAGATAATATTTTTGTCTCATTTGTTTAACTGGGTTCTCTTTATCTACTTTTAGGACTTGTGTGAAAATCTGATGTTTTAGGTCATATTTAGGCAGAAATATAGAAAATTCTAAAAGGTTCACAAACTTTCAAGCACCATTGTAATTTCTGCTAGTAGCGCTGGCATAAATTGTTACTCTCACTCAGGATCTTTCTACTTTTATTATTATTATTATCGAAATGTTTTTAGGATGCTATTTCTCCCTCCGTTTTCAACCAATCATCACAAATTTCACATGAAGAATGCCTCTGGGCTGAATTAAGTTGATATGACTTTTGGTGCTGATCCGGATCACTGAACCAGAATGGTCCATGAAAAACGGGATTTTTTCCTCACTCGGCCTCATTCTCTATTTCTTACCATTCCAGATCTATAGGGTATGGTGACCAGATGTCCTGGTTTGTAAGAGCTAGCACAAATCACTGTGACTTTAGTCACAGTATCTATCTAGTCATCCTTTCTTACAGCTTACAAAGGACACAACTCAACATGGCCAAGTCAAAGGCATACAAAGGCAGGTGCCATACTACTCATGTCTGACCACAGAAGATCAGATATTCATATCTATAGGCAATTTAGAGTAACTAGTTAACCTAACTGCATGTCTTTGGACTGTGGGGGAAACCAGAGCACCTGGAGGAAACCCACGCAGACACGGGGAGAACACGCAAACCCCACACAGAAAGGTCTCCCATCAGCCACTAGGCTTGAACCCAGAACCTTCTTGCTGTGAGGCAACAGTGCTAACCACTGCACCACCATTTGCTTCATGACTGTTAGCAAAACTCCAGGAAACATCTTTGGTGAGTGAGCAGACTTGCATAGTTCCAAATTAGTGTATAATGAGCCCTGAATTAACACCCGGGTCAGCCTTCTCATCAGGCTCTATTAATGATATTCCCGGTTGCTCATCAACGCTTAATAATGACAGAGGATGCTAATCATAAACTGCTTTTAAAGACCTGTTTCATCTTTGTCCTTGTGTGCAAGTTTTGACTATAACCCTGGAGCGCATTCATGAGTAACAGATCACAATGTCAAAAAAAAAAAGTAGTGGTAGTTTAAGTGGCATCTTGGGATCTCCATCTGCTCAGGCAAGTGTGAATTGAGACTTGTCAGTTTTAGATGTAATGATGTGGTAAATTCATTTATTTATATAATTTCAATAAACTCAAGGCTTGGCAAAGATGTCAAGAATTTGAAAACCATGTAGCAGAGGAAGCTAAGCAAGGATGACACGTGGTGCAAAACTTAGCACACTTGCTCCCTCTAGTGGAGCCCAGGGAAAAGTCGGTTGGGTCTGGGTGTGTGTTGGAGAACAAGTCAAAAATCTTCACAAAATTTGTTCAGTATGATATTAAATTTATATATAATAGTAACCACTTAAACCACAGGCTTGCATCCCTGGTCCTGGAGGACCCGCTGTAGTTTAAATCCATATCTGTATCAGGTTAAATGATGCCAAGGTCACATGTACTGTAGCTTTCATACACCTTTGACCAATAATAAATCCTAGTTAATTAAAATATGCACATCATCATAATGCTTAAACCTGTTATACGCAATGTAAAGAATAAAACCCAACAGGGGATGGTGTTCTAGGAAAATAATCAACACAACAAAAGGTGCAATGTGAAGCAGTGGGATTTTTCCACCTGATTATTTTCTAATAACACAACAGTCCCAGAGTGGTTTATTCCACAATTTGCCCACCACATTTAAAAATAATTTATTAATCAATCACATTCAGTAGGCTACATTTTATACACACACACACACAATATAGTAAACTGATGCTGTGCCTGTCCTCTGTCATTAGCATGATTCTGAACTGTCATGGCTGTCAGCTGCAATGCAAATCATGAATAATCACTCTGACGCTGGAGAACCGTGCCAAGAAACGTTAATGTCAACATCAACTGAAACATGAAAGGAGACATGAAGGTTGGTGCTTCTTTCAGACGCCACAGAGACGTCAAGTCCATTCTGAGATCAACAGCTTGCATGCTGAGGAAATGTCATAAATTACCACCACTTAAAAGCAGGGTGATGGAAAAAGGTATTAAAAAGCATATGTTGCTTTAGTGAAATAGGAATTCTAAGGCAAGGCAAGTCAAAACAATTTACTATCTGTATGAGCTCATGGGAAACATTACGTCTAGCTACTGATGAACAAGTAAGAATTCATTACTACTCTTAATAGATCATTATTTACTACCTTTAAATGACCATAGTATAAATATATATAAGAACTGGAAAGGCACCGGGTAGAGTGCAGACCAACGCCAAGCCATATACTGCATTATTAACATCAAAATCACATTACTTGATCCTAGGATAATACTAAAGATGTCCACCAAATTTCATCCAAATCTGTTCACTACTTTGAGTTACGTTGGGAAAAAACAAAAAATCCTGGATCCAAATACATATCCAGATTTGCATCAAAATGTAAGCAATTGTTCCTTGACCCATGGCTCACCTTTCCACCAAATTTCATCCAAATCTGTTCACTACTTTTTGAGTTATGTTGGGAACAGACACACAAAAAAAACCCCACCTGGCTCCGAATACATACCTGGATCCTGGTTCCACATACATACCTGGATTTGCATCAAAATGTAATAATTTGTTCCTAGGCCCATGGCCCACCTTTCCACCAAATTTCATCCAAATCCATTCACTACATTTTGAGTTATGTTGGGAACAGACCAAAAGAAATAAACAAATCTTGGGTCCGAATACATATCTGGATCCTGGTTCCATATAAGTATCTGGATTTGCATTAAAATCTAAATCAAATCAATTGTTCCTTGGCCCATAGCTTAGCTTTCCACCAAATTTCATCCAAATCCATTCACTACATTTTGAGTTACGTTGGGAACAGACCAAAAATAAATAAATCTTGGATCCGAATACATATCTGGATCCTGGCTCCACATACAAATCCAGATTTGCATCAAAATCTAAATGATTGTTCCTTGGCCTATCATTTAGATTTTGATGCAAATCTGGATTTGTATGTGGAGCCAGGATCCAGATATGTATTCGGATCCAAGATTTATTTATTTTTGGTCTGTTCCCAACGTAACTCAAAATGTAGTGAATGGATTTGGATGAAATTTGGTGGAAAGCTAAGCTATGGGCCAAGGAACAATTGATTTGATTTAGATTTGAATGCAAATCCAGATACTTATATGGAACCAGGATCCAGATATGTATTCGGACCCAAGATTTGTTTATTTCTTTTGGTCTGTTCCCAACATAACTCAAAATGTAGTGAATGGATTTGGATGAAATTTGGTGGAAAGGTGGGCCATGGGCCTAGGAACAAATTATTACATTTTGATGCAAATCCAGGTATGTATGTAGAACCAGGATCCAGGTATGTATTCGGAGCCAGGTGGGGGTTTTTTTGTGTGTCTGTTCCCAACATAACTCAAAAAGTAGTGAACAGATTTGGATGAAATTTGGAGGAAAGGTGAGCCATAGGCCAAGGAACAATGGCCCACCTTTCCTCCAAATTTCATCCAAATCTGTTCACTACTTTTTGAGTTACGTTGGGAACAGACAAGCAAACAAATGTAGGTGAAAACATAACCTCCTTTCACAAAGATGGTGGAGGTAAATAATACTCCAACCTTTTCCAACCTGATCTCCTGATCTGAATTCTACAAAATTTGTTCTTGCAAGTCTGAGTTTTCCTGTTACATTCTTCACACACCACAGCCATTTGCTATTACAATTTTATTTACTAAAGAACGATACGTTGCACTTTTTATCCGTTTACATTTAATCTCATGAGACATCTGTGAAACAAGTTGTCAGATATAAAGTCCACTCTCATGAACACTTCCCTAGGTCATAAACGAAAATGTAAAAAGTTCCAGCTTTAGGTCTGACTGTTACAAAGCACTGGCACTGGAGACTCCTTCCATAAATGTTCAATTACAGAAAACTTCACCATGTCAATGATTTCCCGGTTTTCTTTGCTAAGTAACATTTTTTTTTTTTTTAAACGTGGTCTGTCGTGTAAGTCCCAGTGAATGAACTGTTGGCATTCAGTTGTCTCCTTCCCTCAAACAGCAGCACACTCGCAGCCATGGCAGCATTCAGACTGTCCACTCCTCGCACCATGGGGATCAATAATCTCCGCCCCCTCGTTTCCTCAGCCAACTGCAAGGCTTCCTGGCTCAAACCGTGAGTCTCTCCACCAATCACGATGGCCGTGTGGCTACCAGTCCAACTCATATGATAAGGCTGTGTCTCTAAATCTGGGCCTGCCTGCCTCGACCGGGCCACCTTGTCGTCTTCATCCTCATCTTCATCACACGCTTTCCTGGACATACGGCGGCTGTTGACCCATCCATACTCTCCAGCTTTTTTTTGCCGCCGAGGTGTTCCTGTGTGTTCCAGCTCGGTCATGGAGCTGCTCGAGTTGTCAGCCACGTGGACAGTTGTATTTGGAGGAAGATGAGTCTGTATATCAGACCAGGACAGGCTCGGGATGATGGGAAGGCAAAAATGGGCGCCCATGGCAGCACGGAGGACCTTAGGCTCCCAGACGTCCACACAACCTGACAGAATTGGAAGGGAAATTTATTCTCAGAGAATAATACGGCTTGGAAAATAGTAATGATTTTGTAAAATAAATAGTACCATGTACTTTATTATAAAATTAGGCCAATTCAATCCTGAGCTTTATATTCAACCCTGAAATAAGCCGAATGAAAGGTTTATCAGTAGTGTCATAAGCCTTTAATACAAAACATTGTACCAGTTATGCACTGGGTTCAGACCTGTACTGAGCAGCACACTGTGGCATCCAGCAGCAGCGGCACAGCGTAACGTCGCACCCAGGTTGCCTGGATCCCGTACATTATCACAGATGAGCGTCAAAGGCAATGCCTTCCCACATTTCTTCTCAGAAAATGACATCTGGGACACCTCTGGACGTTTGAAGATAGCTGCAAAAACCGTACCATGGCGGCATCCTATTATTAGGAAAACCTGAAATGCTCTCAACAGAAACATGCTTTACAACAAGACATGCTGTTACAGGAAAATAACCATCGATGGGATGGTATAGGCATGATGAATAGGCATGTAACGATATAGCTATCATGCGACGATACAAATTTATGACTATTCGAATTGATGGAAAAAAAAATCTCAATCAAGATTATTACCAGGCTGCATAGATTCTGAATTTTTCCTTGCTGTAATTGTATTGTTTAGACAGCAATTAGAGGGTGTGATAATATATAACAGTTATTCCACGAAATCGAGTCGTACATGAGCTGATAGCTGACGAGGCGCGTAGCACTGAGTTGGCTATTCGCCATGTATGACGAGATTGAGTGGAATAACTGTTTTATTCTATCCACATCCACTGGATTTTGAGAAACAGAGCATTTTTATTTTTTGCAAATTCGATAAATAAAAACTTTATACAAAATCTCAACTCATTATCTGTAGCCGCTTTATCCTGTTCTACAGGGTCGCAGGCAAGCTGGAGCCTATCCCAGCTGACTACGGGCGAAAGGCGGGGTACACCCTGGACAAGTCGCCAGGTCATCACAGGGCTGACACATAGACACAGACAACCATTCACACTCACATTCACACCTACGCTCAATTTAGAGTCACCAGTTAACCTAACCTGCATGTCTTTGGACTGTGGGGGAAACCGGAGCACCCGGAGGAAACCCACGCGGACACGGGGAGAACATGCAAACTCCGCACAGAAAGACCCTCACCGGCCACGGGGCTCGAACCCGGACCTTCTTGCTGTGAGGCGACAGCGCTAACCACTACACCACCATGCCGCCCTTGGTTCAGCAACATGCTCCACCATTTTCTTCTTCTTTAGGGTTTTTTGGCTGTTGGCAAACCAACCTAAAGGTGCATTACCACCACCGACTGGGCTGGAGTGTGGAACAGGAGGAAAAAACACTATATTCTTTTAGCTATTTCTGTTTATTTTAAATACTTGATAAAGTGATATATCTGACTTGATGCACTCCACCATTTTGTTTTTCTTTACTCACGGGATATGAGCTGATAGCCTAGTAGTAGAGTAGCCAATCAGAGCTCGCGATTTCTCATATCCAGTAAATGTGGATAGAATAATATAAAACAGCTAGAATGCACGACTTCACTGTACATGGAAGTAATACAGCTCTAACATCACATAAAAAACAGATATATAATAAGAAAGATCTGTTGTGTGATTGTGTACAAATATATTTAACAAGAAATCAGAGCTCTGTTTTTAGACTGTTGAAAGATTTTTAAAGAGAGAGAAACAAATAGAGATAGTACAAATATTCATAAAAGTTTATTAAGAAAAGGCCTGTTTGTTAGTAACTTTCATTTTTAATAAATATTTTAGTCAACATGCTATTATATTTTATTCCAAACTTTACAAATCTGGGTAAATAATTATTGTTGGTTATTAGGAAAAAGAAATAAAAAGTTTTTTTTTTTAACAAAAGGAATACTTAAGCTGATTGATAAAGAATATGAAAGTAAATATTGCATTTTCTTTGGGTAGTAAAATTTTCTTTTTTTAAATATCGTGGGAAAATTTAATCGTGAACCCAATATCATGAAACTAATCGAATTGTAAATTGTGCAAATCATTACATGCCTAATGATGAATGATTATTCCTCTTCTATCACAGTAATTTATCAACAATTACAATTTTTTAAATTGATTTATGAGCATGTCATGCTTTTTAACCATTTATAATTACATTTTAAGTTAGTTAAACGCACTTTAACATTCCATGATATATCAAAACGTACAATATAAGTAAGATTGTCAGCTTGTCATGAACTTCGCATACAAATTCCACCCAAACTAGTGCATTACCTATCATATCGACTGCCGCGTCAAGATCAGGCCAGATTTGGACGTCCTCCAGTTTGACCTTGACTAAACTGGTTTTTGCGAGTTTGTTTACAGGAAGCTCCTGAAGTCTCTCCACTGTGCTAAAGAAGACGGTGAGCGGTGAAGCCCCTGAAGCCAGCCCATCAGAAATGAGACGTCTTCCTTCCAGGAGGATTTTGCCTTGCTGCTCACGAAGCTTCTTCGACCGAGCCAAGTTCACCAGACGTCTGTAAATGGTAAAGAAGTTAAAGGTACAGTGTGTATTTTTTGCTGCCTGTGAAATGAACTGAAATTCCTTCGTAAACATTGACAAGCTCCTTCTTTACCCTTCTGCTGAAGGATGCATGTGTATGCCTTGTGAATTGGATTTAAAGGAAAACTGTTCCAGCTGAAGCTAGTTTCAGGGCCAGAAATTTTGAAGAAAAAAAAAAGCCTGAAGTCAAGAAACTAGACAGGTCCAACTCACAGAAATATTTCACATCGGCTTTTTTCTAAGGCTTCTTTGCAATAGTATGATCGTTAAAGACACAGGAACATCTCATCTCATCTCATTATCTCTAGCCGCTTTATCCTTCTACAGGGTCGCAGGCAAGCTGGAGCCTATCCCAGCTGACTACGGGCGAAAGGCGGGGTACACCCTGGACAAGTCGCCAGGTCATCACAGGGCTGACACATAGACACAGACAACCATTCACACTCACATTCACACCTACGGTCAATTTAGAGTCACCAGTTAACCTAACCTGCATGTCTTTGGACTGTGGGGGAAACCGGAGCACCCGGAGGAAACCCACGCGGACACGGGGAGAACATGCAAACTCCACACAGAAAGGCCCTCGCCGGCCCCGGGGCTCGAACCCAGGACCTTCTTGCTGTGAGGCGACAGCGCTAACCACTACACCACCGTGCCGCCACACAGGAACATGTTAAACCATTATAATTTTAAGACAAAAATTCACAAAATGAAAATACATGTTGGTAGACAGCGGTGCAGCAGGAAGAGGTTCAATCCCAAACTCAGATTACCATCTCTGCCGAGTTTCTCATGCTCTCCCAGTGTCCATGTGGGTTCCCTGAGGGTTCCCCGGTTTCCTCTGATCTCTCAAATACATACCAGTAGGTGGATTGTTTCTCTAAATTGTCCTTAAAGGAACAGTCCACCGTACTTCCATAATGAAATATGCTCTTATCTGAATTGAGACGAGCTGATCCGTACCTCTCCGAGCTTTGCGCGACCTCCCAGTCAGTCAGACGCAGTCCGACGCGCTGTCACTCCTGTTAGCAATGTAGCTAGGCTCAGCATGGCCAATGGTATTTTTTGGGGCTGTAGTTAGATGCGACCAAACTCTTCCACGTTTTTCCTGTTTACATAGGTTTATATGACCAGTGATATGAAACAAGTTCAGTTACACAAATTGAAACGTAGCGATTTTCTATGCTATGGAAAGTCCGCACTATAATGACAGGCGTACTCTGCGCGCTTCGGCAGCGCATTGATACGGAGCTCAGATATCAATGCGCTGCCGAAGCGCGCAGAAGGTGTTAGTACGCCTGTCATTATAGTGCGGACTTTCCATAGCATAGAAAATCGCTACGTTTCAATTTGTGTAACTGAACTTGTTTCATGTCACTGGTCATATAAACCTATGTAAACAAGAAAAACGCGGAAGAGTTTGGTCGCATCTAACTACAGCCCCAAAAAATACCATTGGCCATACTGAGCCTAGCTACATTGCTAACAGGAGTGACAGCGCGTCTGACTGCGTCTGACTGACTGGGAGGTCGCGCAAAGCTCGGAGAGGTACGGAGCAGCTCGTCTCAATTCAGATAAGAGCATATTTCATTATGGAAGTACGGTGGACTGTTCCTTTAAGGCTGGGATCAAACGACACGATAGTTTTGTCTTTCATGACGGTCAGAATGTCAGATTAGGCAATCTCGTCATTATTGTCGTGTCTTGATCAGGAGACTGGCAACACTACAACACTGACCCTGACCAATCATCGTTCATGTCTCTGCATATCGCTGGGGAGGATGATCAAGAAATGGTCAATCATGGCTATCGAAGAACATGTTGTAAGAATTGTCACACTGGGTGAAGAAATACAAAAAATTCTG
The DNA here is from genome assembly GCF_027579695.1 of Neoarius graeffei. NCBI lineage: Eukaryota > Metazoa > Chordata > Actinopteri > Siluriformes > Ariidae > Neoarius > Neoarius graeffei. The sequence goes on from NC_083580.1 coordinate 75,806,343, forward strand.
ACATGCTAGACTTTGTCAGTGTGTCATGGGGCGTCGCTATTCTTTGATTGTGTCATAATACAATGTCTGTCTGCTGTTCCTAATGTTCATATTTGAGCCTAACGCTGGAAACTTGTTGACCGTAAGTGAATAAGTGTGAGGATGTACGTGCGCGCGTGTCCTCAATGAACTGGTGTTCCATGAAGGTTGTCTTCCCACCTCCCACCCAGGAGATGATCCAGCTCAATCACAACCCTCACCTTGGTGAAGATGGATGGATGGATGAAAAGGCATGATCAAGGATAAGTGTCACACCTGCATGAATGATTTACAGTGGTGCTTGAAAGTTTGTGAACCCTTTACAGGGCTCGAAATTGGCGGTGGTCCGGTCGCCCGAGGCGACTTAATTTGTCATATGGCGGGTAATTCCTGTCACTAGCCAGCCCGGCTGGCTAGTTGAAAATAAAAAAATATATACGAAGCGAAGATTCAGACACACCGTCAACTAAAGCCGCCACATATTAAGCGCGTGCCGTGTCTGTGTTAATCGATGTGTTTATCGGCAGGACGGAAAATACCGAAGAATTCCGAATCATATCGTGTACGAGTCAGGCTGTCGGTTTTTTCACTACTGCGCATGGGTATAACGCATCTCGTTGAATATCGCTGTCACGGGCTGAACCGTGACGCTGACATAGCGCGCAGGCAGCCATTTGCCGGCATTTTTAAATCACTGCTGTCCTGTCGCTATTCTCATTGCCACCACCGTATGTACTGTTTAAGATCTCTTTCATATTGTCATTAATCACCATTGACCATAGATTAATTACACAGGGCCAAACTTAGTGTTTAGAGTGCAGGGAAAGGCCTACCGGCACTTCTAGATGGCTATTGTTTGTGCATCTGACTCATTCAAAATATTCGCTTGAAACATAGACTACGTTCAGACTGCACCCTGAAACGACCCATATCCGATTTTTTTGCCCATATGCGACCTGTATCCGATTTGTTATTGACAATCTGAACAACACAGATCCAATTTTTTTCACATGCGACCCAGGCCGCTTGGATATCTGGTCCTAATTCCGATGCATATCAGTTATTTTCACATGCGACTGCAGTCTGACCGGACAGGTCGCATTCATGCGACCTACACGTCATCAACAAGAGACAAACGTCACTATTCTGCGTTGGCTAATCCCGCCTCTTTGGTGGAAAACAACAACATTTGTACAGTTTTCAGAATTTAAATAGACTTTTATAGAATTGATCAAGCTAATGGTGGATTTGGTAGGGACCTGGATGTTGATCTGTTAGCCTGATTAAATAAAACAGTTTCTATAACTGATTTATAACTTAAACCATCCTGTATTACAAGATTATAAGATTGTTCTGGAAATTTCCAGTAATTTGACACCTTCGGTCTCATTAGTCTGCTGCCCACATTAATCAGATTATTGTGCGAGTTCCGCCGCCGCCACAAAAACCACATCGCCAGGTCTCGCCTCATCTCCATGCTTTACTTGCAAACTTGAAGAGTGCGCTTTTTTTTGTTTACGTATTACGTAGATGTGCTTATTACGTGTCAATTTGCGCATGCGGGACACTTTTGGGTCGTTTTCCGTTCATATTGGAGATCGCATACAAGTCTCATATAATTGGTAATGTGAACGGCCTAACAAAAAAATCGGATTTCACAACAAATCGGATATGGGTCGTTTCAGGTTGCAGTCTGAACGTAGTGTTAGTGTCATTTTCATTCTTCATTTGTATAATCTTTGTCTAGTATCAAAAAGTAAAATTCTTCACGCTGGCTGTTAAAAACTTCATTTATTGGTTAAAACTTTTGTTATTACAACCCCGGTAGCAATTCACTCACCGGCGTTCAAAACGTTCTTCCGGGTCTCGTTTGGGGAAACAGATGGACTGTTCCACTGGGGGGAAAAATAAAGGGGTTTCCCGGGTTCTTTGTGGGGCAGCCCATTGTGATGGGGGTGTTTTAGGGGTAATGACTTAAAAGCCATTTGGAGGGTTCAAATAAGGTATTTTTGTGCATGTCAGTTATTGTATGTATTTTTGTGTTCTCATCTCATTATCTGTAGCCGCTTTATCCTGCTCTACAGGGTCGCAGGCAAGCTGGAGCCTATCCCAGCTGACTACGGGTGAAAGGCGGGGTACACCCTGGACAAGTCGCCAGGTCATCACAGGGCTGACACATAGACACAGACAACCATTCACACTCACATTCACACCTACGGTCAATTTAGAGTCACCAGTTAACCTAACCTGCATGTCTTTGGACTGTGGGGGAAACCGGAGCACCCGGAGGAAACCCACGCGGACACGGGGAGAACATGCAAACTCCGCACAGAAAGGCCCTCGCCGGCCACGGGGCTCGAACCCAGACCTTCTTGCTGTGAGGCGACAGCGCTAACCACTACACCACCATGCCGCCCTATTTTTGTGTTATGTTTTCTTATTTGATAATAATTATGTTGTTTAGTTAATTGATTATTTTTGACAGTGGGGCTATAGTTAGCAATGCTCTATATTAGGCCCAAGAGCCTCAGTAGGTGAGGGTTGGCGGTGAATTGAACGTGTCTTGTTAATTGAAGTTGCTCTTGATAGTAGTTCAGGGTCTGAGGACTTAGCCTGGCTATTTATGCTTGTTTATTTTCGTTTTGTACAGTTTTTGTTTTTGTATATTTTTTCATGCACGCTTGTCATTGTAAATATTTGCACATTTGTAAAAAAAAAAAAAAGAGAGAAAAAGAAAGGAAAAAAATAAACAAAGCCTTTTCGTTGAAAACTATTTGGTCGCCTCCGTCTTCTCCGCTGCTGGGGCTATCCTGCCACAATCGCGGTAATCACGTTATCAAATTCAATAGATGTGGCCACATTATCGCCCATTTAAACACGCGTTTTTGTTGTTTACATCTACACCTGCCAAAGCTACGTTGCGATGTGGAATTTTCTGAAAGGTGTACAGAAACCGCCAGAGACGGGGACAAAGCGACCTCGGTCTGAAGAGGAGAAAAAGGCCGCCGATAAAGCGTACGAGAAGGAGAAACGACAAAGGACTTATAAGCAAACGTGGGAGCAGGGTAGGCCTTGGCTGCGATACGATTTTTATGGAATAATTAATTTTTTTCAAGTTGACTCCTAGTCAATATGAAGCTCCTAATGCTTTCTCTCTCATAAATGGTTAAATACAGAAAGCATGTTGGACATATTTTGGGTGCTATAGTCATGATAGTAAGTATATTTGTTTCCAATACTCATACACCAAGTTGCCAAGTTTTCCAATATATTATTATTTGTTGATATTATATTATGGTGCTCTGTGTTCTCATTTATGTATTTCAAACAGTATCAAAATACTCGGGTCTTGAAATAAATGCACATTAGTCATGAACAATGGTAACTACTCTCTTTTTTGTGTTATTTTTGACAGAAGTAAAATTCATACATGAACAAATTTTGGCTAGTTGATTTTCTGTTTGGCGAGTTACTTTGGGGGGCGGCACGGTGGTGTAGTGGTTAGCGCTGTCGCCTCACAGCAAGAAGGTCCTGGGTTCGAGCCCCGGGGCCGGCGAGGGCCTTTCTGTGCGGAGTTTGCATGTTCTCCCCGTGTCCGCGTGGGTTTCCTCCGGGTGCTCCGGTTTCCCCCACAGTCCAAAGACATGCAGGTTAGGTTAACTGGTGACTCTAAATTGAGCGTAGGTGTGAATGTGAGTGTGAATGGTTGTCTGTGTCTATGTGTCAGCCCTGTGATGACCTGGCGACTTGTCCAGGGTGTACCCCGCCTTTTGCCCGTAGTCAGCTGGGATAGGCTCCAGCTTGCCTGCGACCCTGTAGAAGGATAAAGCGGCTAGAGATAATGAGATGAGATGAGATGAGATTTTCTGTTTGGCGAGTTACTTTGGGGGGCGGCACGGTGGTGTAGTGGTTAGCGCTGTCGCCTCACAGCAAGAAGGTCCGGGTTCGAGCCCCGTGGCCGGCGAGGGCCTTTCTGTGCGGAGTTTGCATGTTCTCCCCGTGTCCGCGTGGGTTTCCTCCGGGTGCTCCGGTTTCCCCCGCAGTCCAAAGACATGCAGGTTAGGTTAACTGGTGACTCTAAATTGAGCGTAGGTGTGAATGTGAGTGTGAATGGTTGTCTGTGTCTATGTGTCAGCCCTGTGATGACCTGGCGACTTGTCCAGGGTGTACCCCGCCTTTTGCCCGTAGTCAGCTGGGATAGGCTCCAGCTTGCCTGCGACCCTGTAGAAGGATAAAGCGGCTAGAGATAATGAGATGAGATGAGTTACTTTGGAAGGGAACTAGTTCGGCTGGCTGGTGAAAAAAATATATGAATTTCTAGGCCTGCTTTAGAATATTCTACATTTCTGCATAAATGAGACCTAAAATATCATCAGATTTTCACACAAGTCCTAAAAATACATAAAGAGAGCCCAGTTAACAAATGAAGCAAAAAATATACTTGGTAATTTATTTATTGAGGAAAATGATCCAATGTTACATATCTGTGAGTGGCAAAAGTATGTGAAACTCTAGGATTAGCAGTTAATTTGAAGGTGAAATTAGAGTCAGGTGTTTTCAATCAATGGGATGACAATCAGGTGTGAGTGGGGACGCTGTTTTATTTAAAGAACAGGGATCTATCAAAGTCTGATCTTCACAACACATGTTTGTGGAAGTGTATCATGGCACGAACAAAGGAGATTTCTGAGGACCTCAGAAAAAGCGTTGTTGATGCTCATCAGGCTGGAAAAGGTTACAAAACCATCTCTAAAGAGTTTGGACTCCACCAATCCACAGTCAGACAGACTGTGTACAAATGGAGGAAATTCAAGACCGTTGTTACCCTCCCCAGGAGTGGTCGACCAACAAAGATCACTCCAAGAGCAAGGTGTGTAATAGTCGGCAAGGTCACAAAGGATCCCAGGGTAACTTCTAAGCAACTGAAGGCCTCTCTCACATTGGCTAATGTTAATGTTCATGAGTCCACCATCAGGAGAACACTGAACAACAATGGTGTGCATGGCAGGGTTGCGAGGAGAAAGCCACTGCTCTCCAAAAAGAACATTGCTGCTCGTTTGCAGTTTGCTAAAGATCACGTGGACAAGCCAGAAGGCTGTTGGAAAAAGGTTTTTGGATGGATGAGACCAAAATAGAACTTTATGGTTTAAATGAGAAGTGTTATGTTTGGAGAAAGGAAAACACTGCATTCCAGCATAAGAACCTTATCCCATCTGTGAAACATGGTGGTGGTGGTATCATGGTTTGGGCCTGTTTTGCTGCATCTGGGCCAGGACGGCTTGCCATCATTGATGGAACAATGAATTCTGAATTATACCAGTGAATCCTAAAGGAAAATGTCAGGACATCTGTCCATGAACTGAATCTCAAGAGAAGGTGGGTCATGCAGCAAGACAACGACCCTAAGCACACAAGTCGTTCTACCAAAGAATGGTTAAAGAAGAATAAAGTTAATGTTTTGGAATGGCCAAGTCAAAGTCCTGAGCTTAATCCAATGGAAATGTTGTGGAAGGACCTGAAGCGAGCAGTTCATGTGAGGAAACCCACCAACATCCCAGAGTTGAAGCTGTTCTGTACGGAGGAACGGGCTAAAATTCCTCCAAGCCGGTGTGCAGGACTGATCAACAGTTACCGCAAACGTTTAGTTGCAGTTATTGCTGCACAAGGGGGTCACACCAGATACTGAAAACAAAGGTTCGCATACTTTTGCCACTCACAGATATGTAATATTGGATCATTTTCCTCAATAAATAAATGACCAAGTATAATATTTTTGTCTCATGTGTTTAACTGGGTTCTCTTTATCTACTTTTAGGACTTGTGTGAAAATCTGATGATGTTTTTGGTCATATTTATGCAGAAATATAGAAAAATCTGAAGGGTTCGCAAACTTTCAAGCACCACTGTAGGATAAATGTCACTCATTGTTCGATAACCAACCAAACTTAATTCAGCTTCGGCTCTCCATCCCAAAAAGGTTCAGTACTTACAGCACTCTCCTATCATCAGGCTGCGCCTTTTCATACCGCAAACCTTCCATTTGGGGAAAACAAGGAGGTTTAGAACCCAAAGCACAAGCAAGACTTGCTTTTCTACTCGTTCTTTTCTCAGGATGTGACTCTGAAACGTTCCTCGCCGTGTCCTTGTGTTTCTGACCCGCATTTCTCTGGTTCTCTTCCCGCATGGACTCCAGGGCTGAAGGAGAACCTGCATGTTTGAGTCCCTCTGCGCCTTTAACCTGCTCATCTTTCACTCCTGACTTCAAGTTTATCCAGTCCGCCTCCTCAGAAAAAGAAGACGGAATGGTAGGTGATCTGCGCCTCACTGTGCGCACATATCGGCCACTGATCCTGACAGTCAGAGTCGGTTCCAGGAATGTACACACACTTCTCATGAGCGCCGCCATATTGCCTCGTGATCCGAGGTGTCATTTGCGAACGAGTCGGCTCTTTGAATCGGCTCTTTAACGTGACCGTTGAGCTTCGGTTCGCATATCTGAGCTGTGATTTTTTTGATTTTTGATTTGTTTATTTGGCCATAAACGTACAATAAAAAACGGTACAGGTGTGGCAGGGATGACACAAAAAAGCGTAAAAACTTGTTTCCATTGTGGTCCCTTATCACAGACAAAAAATAGCTACACACAATTAAAAAATAACAAAATAAAAAAATTTGACAATACTGTATAACTGAATATCATGGGGAAGCATAGCAAAAATGTGAAAACTAATACCATAACAAATAATACTGAACAATATTGATAATGTTAATAATAATAGAAAAACGAGAAAAGAAGAAAAAAACAATATAATAATAATAAAAATAAATAATAATAATAATAATAATAATAATAATAATAAATAAAGAATGAAATTAAAAAATATAGAAACTAAAAATACACATAATCTGCTGCTTCCTCATCAAATAGAATGTTGAAAAAGTACTGTTTTACCTTCTTCTTGAACAGGGGAAAATTTTCTACTGATTTTATTTCTGATGGTAGTTCATTCCAAATTTTAGTTGTAGTGTACAGAAAAGAAGTTTTTCCAAAAGGACCACACCGGGGGAGCTGAAGAGAAGAGTGACTGGATCTTGTACTGTAGTTATGAGTAACATTTTGAATTGCAGGAGACAAGTAGCCTACTGAGGCGCTAAGGAATTTTTAATTTTGAACATCATATGGGCTTTGAGTTGTTTGGATCTAAAATCAACTGGCAACATACCGACCCGTGTTGTATTTTTGTGTTGTATTTTCTGCCTTTTTTCCTCATTATTTGTCGGTGGAGGTAAATACTTTTGAGTGAAATACTTTATTTTAAACATCTGAATTGCTCATTAGTGTGAATGGTGAGATATTTATCTATCTATCCCCGACTTCATAGTTACATTTGAAAGGACTAATACTGAAGCGGATGACTACCGGAAGTGACGTCTATTGTTCGACAGTTAGCCAAAATGCTAGCTTAATTCCTTAAAGCTAATTATTCTTGACAGGTAATTTAAGTAAATAAGTTAATTTACTAGTGCATCTCAAAAAATTAGAATACCATGAAAAAGTTCCTTTTTTCATAATTTAATTCAAAAAGGTAAACTTTCATATATTCTATATTCATTACATGTTAGTGAAATATTTCAAGCCTTTTTTGTTTTAATTTTGATGATTATAGCTCATGAAAATCAGAAATCCAGTATCTCAAATTATTAGAATATTCCCTAAGATCAATCAAAAAAAGGATTTACAATACAGAAATGTCCAACTTCTGGAAAGTATATTCATTTATACACTCAATACTTGGTTGGGGCTCCTTTACCATGAATTACTGTATCAATGCGGTGTGGCATGGAGGTGATCAGTCTGTGGCACTGCTGAGGTGTTATTGAAGCCCAGGTTGCTTTGATCGTGGCCTTCAGCGTATCTGTATTTTTGGGTCGGGTGTTTCTCATCTTCCTCTTGACAATACCCCATAGATTCTCTACAGGGTTCAGGTCAGGCAAGTTGGCTGGCCAATCAAACACAGTAATATCATGGTCAGCAAACCATTTGGTAGTAGTTTTGGCACTGTGGGTAGGTGCTAAGTAGCCTGGGCCCGCCCATCCTAAGCGTGACACAACACGAGGGCCTGTTGCGAGCTTAGTCTGGCCAGGCAAGCTATCTCCAGCTCTTCCAAGCGCCGGGAAAATCAGGAGCCAATCAACTTTGAGCATCTCCAACGGCCCTGGGTAGAGGCGTGTTCAAGGCAGTGATGTAGTAGAACTGCGACCGGAAGCCATAGATTGTGTACAGAATCATGCTGTATTGAAAGCATTCAACGGGAAGTTCTCATTGAAAACGGAGCAAAGAGCAGCCCTGGAGGTATTTATTGAAAGGAAGGACGTTTTCACCTTGCTCCCGACCGGCTTCGGTAAGAGTTTAATCTACCAGTTAGCCCCGCTAGTAGCCAAATCAATGGGGCTCAGCGAGAATCCTATCGTCGCGTCACATACGTCAGAGGAAAGAGTGATGTGATTGGTTTAAGCTTCGTCACAGCCTTTTCTGGCTTCGACCAGTAGCAAACTGAGGCATTTCAGGGAGGCGGGTCAACCTTGCAACAATGCTAACCACTACACCACCATGCCACCCATTAATATATATATATATATATATGGGCGGCACGGTGGTGTAGTGGTTAGCGCTGTCGCCTCACAGCAAGAAGGTCCTGGGTTCGAGCCCCGGGGCCGGCGAGGGCCTTTCTGTGTGGAGTTTGCATGTTCTCCCCGTGTCCGCGTGGGTTTCCTCCGGGTGCTCCGGTTTCCCCCACAGTCCAAAGACATGCAGGTTAGGTTAACTGGTGACTCTAAATTGAGCGTAGGTGTGAATGTGAGTGTGAATGGTTGTCTGTGTCTATGTGTCAGCCCTGTGATGACCTGGCGACTTGTCCAGGGTGTACCCCGCCTTTCGCCCGTAGTCAGCTGGGATAGGCTCCAGCTTGCCTGCGACCCTGTAGAAGGATAAAGCGGCTAGAGATAATGAGATGAGATGAGATATATATGTATGTATGTATGTATATATATATATATATATATATATTTTTTTTTTTTTTTTTTTTGCCACTGCTATACTTTCTCCCTGGCTGCTATCTCAATAACTGCTATGTCCATAAATGGTATAAGCTTAATACTATGTCATAGTATGTTATGTTACATTCACACACAGTCACATATTTTTAATTATTATATTACATTACTTTACATTACATTACAGGCATTTAGCAGACGTTCTTATCCAGAGTGATGTACAACACATCCAGAGCAGCCTGGAGAGCAGTTGCAGGTTAGGTGCCTTGCTCAAGGGCACTTCAGCCATTTCTGCTAGTCCAGGGAATTGAACTGGCAACCTTTTGGTCCCAAAGCTGCTTCTCTAACTATTAGGTCATAAATCCATTTTATTTCATTATTATTCAGATGATAACGTGAGCTGACTGAGACCTGCAAGCCTCATTGTAAGCAGACTAATAAGGCATTATTATATTGGCTATTTGCATTACTTGTTACATTTGACATTTATCACAACAAAACTGTGTACTGGTCGGCGGTGTACTGTCTCTTACTGTGCTTATTGTCTTGTTGTAATAATTATTGTACTGTCTTGTTCTGTTTGCACATGTGCACTTTATGGAATCCTGTTTAGGCTTTATTTAGTTCTGTGTATTCTCATATTTTCTTGTAGCAAGCACCATGGTCCTGGAGGAACATTGTTAGTTCACTGTGCAGTGTACCAACTGTATATGGTTGAAATGACAAGAAAGCAATAAAGCCTCTTGACTTGACTACAGTTATTGCTGTACTCGGCCTTGCTTCTAGAGTCAGTTTGTCTCATGAATTTTGGCATTTCTTTTAGATGAAAAAGGAATAGTTGAAAGGGAATGTTCAATATCTCGAATATTCAATATTCATGATTTCAACGGATTTGTCAGGTTTTACACAAACTTATGGAATCCATGAAAGTTAAAGTCATGTCAATATTTCTAAGATTCTCTTCTCACTCAGGTTATTACTGATGATGTAATTTGTTCTGAATTAGCCATAAATTCATAGTAGAAGCATCTTCACTACAGAGCTTGTCTATGTTTTTTTTTTTGTTGTTGCTATGAATTTACTTTTCAGAGAAAAAAGAAATGTAAAAAAAAAAATCACCTGAGTCTTGTGCTCTGCTGTTGTTTTCTTTTTGACTGATGTCAAATCCATCATATTTACACTGCTTTAAAATGTAAACAGAAAGAAACATCATACCTAAATAACCAAGTATTATCTACTCTGAATAGAATTATAAGGAAAGGGTTTGTGCTGTGGCTTTCAGTATCATTTGATATATTTTACAGCTATTCAGAAACAAAGCTTCTTCAGAAATGAGCATTTGAATGTAAATAATTCAGGACTACGGACAGCGCTCGAGGCAGTGGGCGGGGTCAGAGCTTAATCCTCGATCTGATTGGTTGCTCTGTCACCAAGAGCCAATCGGATGCGAGCTGCACGTCGGCAACCACTGATATAATGGAGATAACAGAGATTATCTTGTTTTTGTCGCCATAACTTTGGATCCGCTCATTGTTTGATTATGAAATGGCTGTTTTAGGATTGTTTTTAAAATAATTTGACATGGATTTTACAACATGGATGAAAGAAATGTAGGATGAAGTTGATTTTCAGAGTAAAACAGTGAATGTAGGCTCATGGGTGCCAATGGAAGCAAGAGCAGGAAGGTCTGTATTGAGTCTAAATGCAGTTAGTTATTAGAGTTTTCTGTTTCTCTTATCATATTTTTATATTCTTTTATAGTTTTTATGATGTTTATACATTGTATTGTGTACAAACTATAAATGTGCCTAATCATATTCAGCTCTAAAAGGCTAAACTAACCAAATAGTAGTAGGGCATCTAAAATCCTGACTGGGTATAGATTATATTAATCTCTGAGCAATCTCTGAAGCTGTTTGTCATGGTTTACATGAACTGCATTACATTAGCAATAACATTTCCTTATAGTAAGAAGATATTTAAAAACAACGAAACTTCACAGCATGAGGGAATGGGATAATATTGACTTTGGGCTCCTATTGAATATTTAGTGAACTACATTTGGCTATAAAAGCCTTCATTTCATCCCCTATATACAGTACATGCACTTTCACGAATGACATGATTTGTCACTAGAGTGGTATCATCAACGGGACATCTTTTGTATATTTAGTACTGTATGTACTCTATATGGGTGAAAGTTTGTGGACACTTGACCATCACGCCTGTTGTGGATATAGAAGTTCTAACTGGAGCCACACACCGCCAGGACACAAGTTACAATCAATATTCAGTTTATTGTTTCTTGTCTTTCACAAAGTTTAGATAATGAGTGTTTTGGTGATTGTCATGATGAGTGCCATGGTTCTAAAGGAAAGGAAATATAAAAATTGTTCAAACAAATTGTTAAATCCATCCATCCATCCATCCATCCATCCATTATCTCATCTCATCTAATCTCATCTCATTATCTGTAGCCGCTTATCCTGTTCTACAGGGTCGCAGGCAAGCTGGAGCCTATCCCAGCTGACTATGGGCGAGAGGTGGGGTACACCCTGGACAAGTCGCCAGGTCATCGCAGGACTGACACATAGACACAAGCAACCATTCACACTCACTGTAGTGGCCATTTGTCCAGAAAAACAAAATAAACAAAACATAATCAAAAGGCCACTGATGCACCATGGGGATGTGGTTTAACGCAGGCAAAAGAAGTTGAATGTCCATTCCATAGTATTGCATTTTGTCATGATTTATTTCAAAATAATAAAACAAACAAAAGAACACAGAAAACCATGGCTGCTGCTACCTCTCTTGCGCTGGTGAAAAAACATAGGCCCACTCAGGTGCATGCTGATCCTCAACGTGCCTACCTACTCAAATAACCTCAAATGTCCACAGTGTTAACCAATTACCAAAAATTAACCAAAATATAAACCATACAAATCTAAATATACGAAACAAATAATTAACTAACAAAAATATCATCAAAATCTAATCTAAATAAAGCAAACACTTAAGTTAATCAAACAAACAAAATTACTCATAATTAGTAAATTAAATTTTTAGCAAAAAAAACTATCAACAAAAACTAAACTTTACAAAACTAACAAATAGCTCCTACACTCACTTTTGAGCCACCAATTATAACCTAACCTACACGCCTTTGGAGGAAACCCACACAGACATGGGGAGAACATGCAAACTCCACACAGAAAGGCCCTCGTCGGTCGCTGGGCTTGAACCCAGGACCTTCTTGCTGTAAGGTGGCAGTGCTAACAACTACACCACTGTGCCACCCAATTGTTAAACCACCATTAGATTATATTAAATAATTAGAAAAAGGGTCACCCATTTCATTCATCCTAAACATCAAATCCAAATGATTAGAATCACTTACAATGAAGATGATTCAAAAGACACATGGCAACATAGTCAGAACAGCAGAAAACACTACAGGTGTAGTGTTCAGGGGAAAAAAACTAGAACAAAAGGAGGAAGGCCTGGTCCAGGCCTCTACTTATAGAATGGGAGGTGCAATTGGAGGTACTTCCTGGGTCCTTGAGATCATGATGAAAATAATCCTACAGTTTCTAACAACGCCCATATGTAGTTTTCCTCAAACTGTTGCCACAACGTCGGAAGAACACAATTGTCTAGAATGTCTTTGTACGTTGTAGCATTCCAGTTTCCCTTCCCTGGAACTAAGAGCCCCAAACCTTTTCCAGCATCACAATGCCCTTGTTCACAAAACAAGCTCCATGAAGACACAGTTTGCCAAGTTTGGACTGGAATTTGAACTTGAGTATCCTGCACAGAGTTGAACCTGACTGAACTCAACCCCACTCAACACTTCTCCTTTGGGATGAGCTGGAACGCAGACTGCACTCCAGACCTCCTCATCCAACATCAGTGCCTGATCTCACTAATGCTCTTATGGCTGAATGAACTCAAATCCCCACAGCCACACCCCAAAATATAGTGGAAAGCCCTCCCAGAAGAGAGAGAAAAATGGAGGATATTATTAAATCTGGAATGGGATGTTCAACAAGCACATATGGTCAGGTGTCCACAAACCTTTTGGTTATATACAGTAGTGTGGCAAACCACATGCGCCTTCCCAGGTAAAATAATCTTATGAAAGGTACAAAAGATGTACCAATCATCTCATCTCATTATCTCTAGCCGCTTTATCCTGTTCTACAGGGTCGCAGGCAAGCTGGAGCCTATCCCAGCTGACTACAGGCGAAAGGCAGGGTACACCCTGGACAAGTCGCCAGGTCATCACAGGGCTGCACATAGACACAGACAACCATTCACACCTACGGTCAATTTAGAGTCACCAGTTAACCTAACCTGCATGTCTTTGGACTGTGGGGGAAACCGGAGCACCCAGAGGAAACCCACGCGGACAACATGCAAACTCCACACAGAAAGGCCCTCACCGGCCACGGGGCTCGAACCCAGACCTTCTTGCTGTGAGGCGACAGCGCTAACCACTACACCACCATGCCGCCCATGTACCAATCAATCTACAAGGAAAAATATAGTTTGGTACCTTTATTTCCCAGTTTATTCTAAGAGACCTGTATATTGATATGATGTCAGTGCCTTATTCTATCATGGCTTGTCTTGCCCCCCTTGTATCCTGATACCTCTTTTGCTCAGTAATAATTTCAAAGTCAACGTCCCTCCCATGCCAGGACTTGATCTTCCCAGGCAGTCTACTGTCCCAGTACTAACCAGGCCCTTAAGGCCCATTGGGTGGCACCAATCTCTGTTTCTATAGCCCTCAGCCTCTCGCCTATTACAGTGGTGCTTGAAAGTTTGTGAACCCTTTAGATTTTTCTACATTTCTGCATAAATATGACCTAAAACATCATCAGATTTTCACACAAGTCCTAAAAGTAGATAAAGAGAACCCAGTTAAACAAATGAGACAAAAATATTATACTTGGTCATTTATTTATTGAGGAAAATGATCCAATATTACATATCTGTGAGTGGCGAAAGTATGTGAACCTTTGCTTTCAGTATCTGGTGTGACCCCCTTGTGCAGCAATAACTGCAACTAAACGTTTGCGGTAACTGTTGATCAGTCCTGCACACCGGCTTGGAGGAATTTTAGCCCGTTCCTCCGTACAGAACAGCTTCAACTCTGGGATGTTGGTGGGTTTCCTCACATGAACTGCTCACTTCAGGTCCTTCCACAACATTTCGATTGGATTAAGGTCAGGTCTTTGACTTGGCCATTCCAAAACATTAACTTTATTCTTCTTTAACCATTCTTTGGTAGAACAACTTGTGTGCTTAGGGTCGTTGTCTTGCTGCATGACCCACCTTCTCTTGAGATTCAGTTCATGGACAGATGTCCTGACATTTTCCTTTAGAATTCGCTGGTATAATTCAGCATTCATTGTTCCATCAATGATGGCAAGCCGTCCTGGCCCAGATGCAGCAAAACAGGCCCAAACCATGATACTACCACCACCATGTTTCACAGATGGGATAAGGTTCTTATGCTGGAATGCAGTGTTTTCCTTTCTCCAAACATAACGCTTCTCATTTAAACCAAAAAGTTCTATTTTGGTCTCATCCATCCACAAAACATTTTTCCAACAGCCTTCTGGGTTGTCCACGTGATCTTTAGCAAACTGCAGATGAGCAGCAATGTTCTTTTTGGAGAGCAGTAGCTTTCTCCTTGCAACCCTGCCATGCACACCATTGTTGTTCAGTGTTCTCCTGATGGTGGACTCATGAACATTAACATTAGCCAATGTGAGAGAGGCCTTCAGTTGCTTAGAAGTTACCCTGGGATCCCTTGTGACCTCACCGACTATTACACGCCTTGCTCTTGGAGTGATCTTTGTTGGTTGACCACTCCTGGGGAGGGTAACAATGGTCTTGAATTTCCTCCATTTGTACACAATCTGTCTGACTGTGGATTGGTGGAGTCCAAATTCTTTAGAGATGGTTTTGTAACCTTTTCCAGCCTGATGAGCATCAACAACGCTTTTTCTGAGGTCCTCAGAAATCTCCTTTGTTCATGCCATGATACACTTCCACAAACATGTGTTGTGAAGATCAGACTTTGATAGATCCCTGTTCTTTAAATAAAACAGGGGTCCCACTCACACCTGATTGTCATCCCACTGATTGAAAATGCCTGACTCTAATTTCACCTTCAAATTCACTGCTAATCCTCAATAAATAAATGACCAAGTATAATATTTTTGTCTCATTTGTTTAACTGGGTTCTCTTTATCTACTTTTAGGACTTGTGTGAAAATCTGATGATGTTTTAGGTCATATTTATGCAGAAATATAGAAAATTCTAAAGGGTTCACAAACTTTCAAGCACCACTGTAGATAGATAGGGTTACAGTGGAGGGCTGGTCCTCTGGTAACCACGAGACTTTGACTCCTAACTAACATCTGTATTGCAGCACCTCGCCAGATGACAGTAGGTACCATTTTTATGATGGTCTATGGTATGACCTAACCACAAGTAGAACTCACAATCTCCTGGTCAAGAGGCGGACACACTCACCACTAGGTCAAACTCACCATTAATTCTTACCTTCATTTATTCCAGAATCCACCACAACATAATGAAGAAAGTCAGTACTCATCTGGATGGCGTGGCTTTCTATCCAGTTTGGGCGTCTCTGTTCCTTCAGGGTTGCACATCGGGTCACGACGGATGATTCGGGAAAAGAGGACATCTGTCCCAGAGTATGTTCTGTCTTCAGTGCCTGACCCTGAGAACTTACACATGGAGTGGAGCCTCCCTGCTTTTATCAACATGTTCTTACCTGAGTTTCCCCACCGCAGCATCCCAGGACATGAGCACTTCCAGGTCAGGAAAAAACGTCCTTCATTCCACACAGGAAGTTTTGATTTGCGTTTCCATTGGTGAAGCAGTCAGGATCATTTGTATTGTTCCTTACACCAATTTTACGTTCCTTGCACTGGCTGCCAGTTAGATTAAGGATTCATTTTAAAATTTTAGTCATTATTTTTAAAGCTATTAAGGGCTGTGTGTGCCCCCAGTTATATATCTAGTTTAATTGAGATCAAAGAGGTGTCCAAGTATAGTTGAAGATCTAATAGTGAGCTTTTACTGAAACCGTTACCATTCATCACTCAAAAGACATTAGGCGATAGGGCATTCGCATCAGCAGCTCCAAAGCTTTGGAAGACGCTGCCGAAGTTAATTAGAGATGCTGATAATTTATCTAGTTTTAAATCTTTACTTAAAACCCATTACCTCAGTTTAGCTTTTAATAATTGATATTTTTCAGAATCTTATATGTATGATATACATATTCTATCATTTAGCATTTAAAAAACATATTGTATGGTTTTTATATGATTGTTAGGATATGGTTTCATTTATATTTGTATTCTTTAACTTTATTTATGGACAATATTTTAAGCACATTTGATCATATATGGGCGGCACGGTGGTGTAGTGGTTAGCGCTGTCGCCTCACAGCAAGAAGGTCCAGGTTCGAGCCCCGTGGCCGGCGAGGGCCTTTCTGTGCGGAGTTTGCATGGTGTCCGCGTGGGTTTCCTCCGGGTGCTCTGGTTTCCCCCAAAGACATGCAGGTTAGGTTAACTGGTGACTCTAAATTGACCGTGAGTGTGAATGGTTGTCTGTGTCTATGTGTCAGCCCTGTGATGACCTGGCGACTTGTCCAGGGTGTACCCCGCCTTTCGCCCGTAGTCAGCTGGGATAGGCTCCAGCTTGCCTGCGACCCTGTAGAAGGATAAAGCGGCTAGAGATAATGAGATGAGATGATCATATATGCATGCACAGTGCGCTATATAAGTAATAAACATTATTATGATTAGATTAGATTAGATAGAAATTTATTGATCCCTTTGGGAGGGTTCCCTCAGGGAAATTAAGATTCCAGCAGCATCATTACAGAATAAACAGAGAATAGAAAATAGAGAAAAAACTTCTAGATAAATTAAATTAAATTAAATTAAGTATTTACATATACAAATATAAAAAGAATAAGACATGGGGAAGGGGGGGAAGGGGGGGCCAGCAGGAGAGATATTGCACTTTATATTGCACATTATATTGCACATTGTCCGGTATTGCTTATTGTTAGGCTAGGCTACTGCTCCTTCCCGTCCTCTGTCCTCCTGTTCCCCCTCCTCCCCCCCAGAGAGGAGTTGTACAGTCTGATGGCGTGAGGGACAAAGGAGTTTTTGAGTCTGTTCGTCCTGCACTTGGGAAGGAGCATTCTGTCACTGAACAGGCTCCTCTGGTTGCTGATGATGGTGTGCAGAGGGTGACTGGCATCGTCCATGATGTTCAGTAGTTTGTCCATAGTCCTCTTCTCTGCCACCGTCACCAGAGAGTCCAGCTTCATGCCGACCACAGAGCCGGCCCGCCTGATCAGTTTGTCCAGCCTGGATGTGTCCTTCTTGGATGTGCTGCCCCCCCCCAGCACACTACGGTGTGGCAACCACAGACTGATAGAACATCCACAGGAGTTTCCTGCAGATGTTAAAGGACCGCAGCCTCCTAAGGAAGTATAGCCTGCTCTGTCCCTTCCTGTATAAGTGATTGGTGTTGCAAGTCCAGCCACAGCCCGCGGTACTTGTAGGAATCCACAGCCTCCACCTCGACTCCCTCGATCAGAACTGGTCGTGACCTTGGTCTGGACCTCCCAAAGTCAATAACCAGCTCCTTGGTATTCGAGGAATTATTATTATTATTATTATTGGCGAAGCAGTTAAATGTCTAATTATGATGGCAATTCAGATAAGTTTTTACTGAAATATTCTTCATGCTGTACTTTCAGATCCTGGGTTACATTGCCAAAGGATCATTTGGTCCCATCTTGAAGGTGAAGGACAAGTCAAAACAAAAGACTTATGCACTTAAGGTAAATTGATTACTTTTATTTCATATATCGTTGTGTTATTATATCCTGCACTGTAAAAAAAGAATAGTTGAGAATACTTCAAATTTCAAGGCAACCGTCTGCATTAAGAATTTTATGTTTTGCCAACGATGTGCCCATGATAATCCAAACTATGATAAAACTGTTATCTTTATTAAGAATTCTTAATTAAGTCAATTTTCAATTCCTCATTCTGCCAACATAGATTTCTCTTTTTGCTGAACAGTGGCATTCACAGTAGTACAAAAAGGCAATTGAGGTTGTCACAATTTTTGGGGGGCTTTTTTCACCTTTATTTGGATAGGACAGTGTAGAGACAGGAAATGAGCGGGAGAGGGATGGGGAAATGACCTCAGGTCGGAATTGAACCCGGGTCCCCGGATTTATGGTATGGCACTTTATCCACCTGAGCCATGACACCCCCGAGGTTATTGCAATTTATCATTAAACTATACATGCCTTTTTTCATTGTTCTACACAATTACAAAACTTCAATAATGTACAATAAACTTCACACTTTTTTAAAAACTTTATTTCAATATTGAAGTTTTGTAATTGTGTAGAACAATGAAAAAAGGCATGTATAATTTAATGATAAATTGTGATAACCTTAGGGACATCATGGCTCAGGTGGATAAGGCACCATCCCATAAATCTGGGGACCTGGGTTCGATTCTGACCCAAGGTCATAGCCCTCCCTGTCTTTCTCTACACTGTCCTATCCAAATAAAGGTGAAAAAAGCCCCCCCAAAAATAGTGATAACTTCAATTGCCTTTTTGTACTACTGTGAATGCCACTGTTCAGCAAAAAGAGAAATCTATGTTGGCAGAATGAGGAATTGAAAATTGATTTAATTAAGAATTCTTAATAAAGATAACAGTGTTATCATAGTTTGGATTATCATGGGCACATCGTTGGCAAAACATTAAATTCTTAATGCAGACAGTCGCCTTGAAATTTCAAGTATTCTCAACTATTCTTTTTTTACAGTGTGTATCACAGTGCTGTTGGATGAATCAATTTTCTATAACAGCAGCTCTGACAAAAATGTGTTCTTTCGAAATATGACATAGGTTTTTTTACGAAACAATTAGCGTATTTAGTAAAAATGCTGTTATTTTACAAAGTAAGACATGTAATTGTTTATACGTATAGTATATTACACCTTTACACATTCATCAGTTCAACAAAAAGCTGACCTAAATGATTTAAAGCTAGGCGGCCTTTCGATTTCATAAAATTGATGAAATTTAGTTCCGTCTGAAATGTGGTGATTGTGATATATGTTTATTTCTGTAATATCTCACAAAATATCAGGCCATTCTGTGGCTGGGAAGTTATTTAATTTGAGGGGATTAAAGCAAATAATGTGCATGAAATCACTCACTTCGTGCAGTCGAGCAGACAGAGGAAGTCCGTGTGTGTGTGTGCAGGTTTACCTTTGAGCGTGCACTGACAGTTCCATCATTCTGTCGCTAAACGAACAGCTGATCACACCGAGGTGCTCGCTGAGCACCGATATTTATTAGTTTGATGTTTCCTTTCCTTCGTATATAACATAACGTCTTTTCTTCTCGCTTTCTTTCCGTTACTGTAGTCGGTCTTTCACGTTTCATTCGCACACTCACGTCCTCCATTTTTCTCTCCTGTTTCAAATTTGTATCCCATAATGCCTTGTGCGAACAGGAAAAGCCCACCATGTGATGCATGATGTAGTATCTTGAATCGGGTCATGGTGAAGCAGGAAAAAATAACGGAGAATTTAGGGCCATGTAGAGGTAAACTCATTAACTGTTCTGTTTTTAAAAAAACAAATAAAATTGGAAGTCTGTGATTCGAATTCAGTAGCTTTCAGTCCACTGAACAAAAATAATTGGGTGCCGGGGAAAATTCTTTTTTATGACCTAAACTTGAAAAATCTGAAAGGCAGTCTACCTTTAAAGGTTTAATGTACTATATCATGTATTATATCTATCCATTCATTAACACTGGGTGGCTCTGGATTCAACAATTTTCTTGCGATTGTCTTATTGCTAGCTGCTAACAGTGCATGAACCAACCTCCTATCTTTGCCTATTCCATACTGTGAATAGAATATTGTATAGGGATATTAGAATAATGTCCGGTAGGAACAATGGCACCCCTGTGACATTCAAAAGCTTAAGAGAAGAGAGCTGTATTTCGTCGAGGTTTATGAAATCTGACTTCTCATACAGTGTGTGTGTGTGTCAGATATAACCTGGCAACATGGTATCCTTCCAAATATACCCCCAATTGCATACTGCACATAAATGATCAAGAAAATGAAACAGTAGCCCACATATTAACCGGATGTAATTATTACAAGGGACAGTATGTAGCCAGGCATGACCGTCTAGTCAGTTTGGTTGCAAATGATTTAAAAAATATAAATCAAGGAAATGATTGTAATGTTTTTCTACACAGTACTGTAAAAACAAACTGGTTTAATCAAAACACAGATAATGACTATTTCAAAAACATTCCAAATACCCCAGATATTGTGATTGTAAACAAATTAGAGAACTCTGTGCTTACAGAAGTGGGGTGCTGCTTTGATTCCTACATGGACACTTGCTATTATTCCAAGCTACTAAAATACCAACCATTACAGGAACGCATCCTCCAGCTGGGATATGAATGCAAGTTAATAGTATTGGTTTTTGGGAGCTTAGGTCATATACATAAGAATGTTGTTAGAGGATTGCAGATGGGGGACTGCAAAAGGGGGGCGCAAAAGTATTGGCAAAATATTGTTCTGTTTCAGCTATCGGCGGCACGGTGGTGTAGTGGTTAGCGCTGTCGCCTCACAGCAAGAAGGTCCTGGGTTTGAGCCCCGGGGCCGGCGAGGGCCTTTCTGTGCGGAGTTTGCATGTTCTCCCCGTGTCCGCGTGGGTTTCCTCCGGGTGCTCCGGTTTCCCCCACAGTCCAAAGACATGCAGGTTAGGTTAACTGGTGACTCTAAATTGACCGTAGGTGTGAATGGTTGTCTGTGTCTATGTGTCAGCCCTGTGATGACCTGGCGACTTGTCCAGGGTGTACCCCGCCTTTCGCCCGTAGTCAGCTGGGATAGGCTCCAGCTTGCCTGCGACCCTGTAGAAGGATAAAGCGGCTAGAGATAATGTGATGTGATGTTTCAGCTATCATTGGTAGCATGCAAATATAGAAACGAAGATGTTTTGTTTATCCTTGAAAGTCGATTGATTTATTAACAACAATATTAGTATAAGTGTGTAAGCCATTAAGATCTGTCAGCCGGTCAATAACCTCTTCCAAGTTATTTGGATCTTGTATTCTTTGTTTTTTTCTTGGGTCCAAATAAAAATAATCAATGTGTGTGTGTGTGTGTGTGTTCGGGAACTTAGGTCATCCCGAAGTCTGAGATTCTTCGTCTGGGTGTGCTGGACCAGTCTAAGGAAGAGGTGATAATCCAGGTTAGAACAAATGCTGTGCTTGTACAGTATACTCACCTTTTTTTTAGCTTTTAGATCAAATTGTAGCCTCTATAGTACACTGCGTACTTTCAAAAAAGGGTTTTATTAGCTTTATTTTTAGTCAAGAGTTCTCTCAGACAGAGTCATCATGTCTTTTACCTCTAAGGTATTTTGATCCCTCAGTTGTTCGCTGACTCAGTTGTCCTGTGCCGTTATTATCTAACTGTTGCTTTGCAGCGTCAGGTCCACCATCCTTTCATCCACGACCTGCAGGACTGCTGGCAGACCCAGCACCATCTCTATATTAGTGAGTGACTCGGAACTCAGACCGCCCCCTCAGTACAGCTTTCCTCCTCCTTTCCTTTCGTCAGGATGCCAATTCACCCAAACAATCATGATTCCCCTCCAGGCTGTCACAACCTCCCTTATACCCATGTGTAGACTTCTGTGCTCTTTTACTTCAAGCATGTTGACTTCAGAAGAAGGAATGATATGTACGGTATAGGAGCGTGCAGTATAGCTAAAAAAAAAACACTGCAGAACCCAAAATGTCGAATGGAAACTTGAGGAAAAACAAGATATCCTTTAGTTTTTCCGCATTCATTTTTACACTACTTGCTTGAAGAAAGCAGAACAGAAGTGAATACCTGCCAAGAGGCTAAAATATACGTAAAGTCGCTTCCTGTCCGTTTTCAGTACCAGAACTTGCTTTGTTCGTTTCTTTGAGTGAGAACCCAATAGCCCTACCCAAATAGTGAACTGACCCGATGTCCTATTGTGCCTGTGTGACGAACAGAAATAATGAAATCCACTGTTGCAATGGCACATCACACCCAGCGTCCCATCCCTCTTCACTCCTTTTTCTTTTCCCCTTCAGTTAGTTCTTTTGTTACTATAAAACAGTGTTGAGAATGAGTTGTGATGTCTGTTCCACTCAGTTCACCCACCTGTATTAATAAATGATGCGTACTTGTGTGAATATCAGCTGTAGAACTACTGCATGCTCGTGTACTTTTAGATTCACGCTCTAATGCTGCATTTGACATCACTCGGAAGTGCAAAGTCGCATCTCGGCATTATGTCGTTTTTGATCTCCGTGCATTTGAGCTACAAAGTGGAGGAGAAAAAAAAAACTATGGACGCCTCTATGTAGATCTTGGGTTAGCAACAGGTGATGAGTGATGTATCGATATCTCCTTGAAACAGCAAACCGTATAGCCAGTGTTAAGGCCCAATCCCACAATACCAATAACTATACCTATAACGATAACTATAAATAAATCAGTCCCCTGCAGTTTATGTGGTCGGTGCTCATATTAGACTGATAACGATCCCTATAGCCCAGGCCTGGGTTTATCCGTATCGCTGAGATTGCTTCTGGAGCCATTTTTCCAGGCCTGGAAAAATCTGATCCGATAAAACATCTGACCAATCAGGTCATTGTTTACATGTGACATTGTCTGAGCACATTATTTTCCCCATCTTTGTACATCCTTGTTGTGTCATGAAGTCACGGAATACGGATTCACGGGAAATAAAAATATAATCCAAAGCACAGATCTTTTATTCACAGATATGTGATATTCCGTGAAATCCATCCATCCATCCATCCATTATCTGTAGCCACTTATCCTGTTCTACAGGGTCGCAGGCAAGCTGGAGCCTATCCCAGCTGACTACGGGCGAAAGGCGGGGTACACCCTGGACAAGTCGCCAGGTCATCACAGGGCTGACACATAGACACAGACAACCATTCACACTCACATTCACACCTACGGTCAATTTAGAGTCACCAGTTAACCTAACCTGCATGTCTTTGGACTGTAGGGGAAACCAGAGCACCCGGAGGAAACCCACACGGACACGGGGAGAACATGCAAACTCCGCACAGAAAGGCCCTCACCGGCCACGGGGCTCGAACCCGGACCTTCTTGCTGTGAGGCGACAGCGCTAACCACTACACCACCATGCCGCCCTTATTCCGTGAAATATCAATAGTAAATTAATAAAGTAAACATATAAATAGTGACGATATTTTAAATATGAACTTCAGCAGTCCAAACATTTAATTGTTTTAGACTTCTTAATTTTTTTATCCGTGATGCATCAGCCGTATGAAATCGGAAACCAGTCTGTAATATACTGAAATGTCCGTGATCAATCCGTAAATTATTATCATCCGTGATGCATCCGTATTAAAATCCATAACCACTCCGTATTTTGTATACTTTTTGATTATATTTCTGTAATCCGTGACCTATCCGTATTATATCAACCACTGGAGTGTGTACACGGGTTGTTTTGGAGTCCAGGCTGTACAGTATGACCCGGAATAATGTGCTACTACTTGGAAAAAACTTCCATGACTATTCCTAAGTTGCATGCGTTTATTTCCCCGAGTGTCAGGACCAAGCGATATTATAGTCGGGATTATAGTTGTGGTGTTTCTGCTCCAGACTGGAACTAAATTCAGGCAGAGGGATCGTCAGAGTTGGAGTTATACAAGGTATAGTTATAGTTATTGGTGTTGTGGGACCGGGCCCTTAGTCTATAACAAGTGAATTGGTATAAAATACTTGGATAGAGTAATAAAAAATGTAAAAAAAAAAAAAAAAAAGTCCTTCCTGGGCCAGGATCTGGTATTCCCAGGCCGTCTCCCATCCAAATACTAACCAGGCCATTAAGGCACATCAGGCGACGCCGATCTCCATTTCCACAGCCCTCAGCCTCTCGCCAATTACCGTACATATCTAGAGTTACAGTGGAGGGCTGGTCCTCTGGTAACCGCACGAGTTTATCTTTTAACAAACTCTTTTGAACTCTTTTATAACTTATTTAATGGTAAGAGGTCCTAATTTGCTTACTGTTCGTGCTGTGAGCAGCCGTTTTGATTTGCTGAACTCAGGGTTGATGAAACCATCCCAAAGAGGAACTCCGAATTGAGGGGCCTACTTTTGTTTTTGGTTTGTCGAATGCAGGATAAGAAAAAGCTCTGGTCAATGTTTATCTGGAACCTTGCTTATTTCTGTCAGTTTTTTTTTTTTTAATGTGTGTGTGTGCATATACAGTACACGGGACGGAAGATGTGTGAGATGGATGGTCTTGGCATATTGACACAGTGATACTATTATCATACCTGGCATCCTCTTTATTTCCTTGTTGCCTCTTTAGTGTGTGACTACTGCAGCACAGGAGATTTATACACCTACTGGGTGATGATCGGTCAGTTTGGAGAAGATGCAGTTAAGGTGTTTGCTGCCGAGCTCGGCTCTGCTCTAGGTAATCATCTTAAACTCGATTGCTTATCCTTGGGTTTCACGTGACGTCACATCCGCCTCATTAACCCCGCCGACAGTAGTCGGAGGGGTTATTATTTTCACCTGCGTCAGTCTGTGTGTGTGTGTATCTGTCTGTCTGTCTGTCTGTGTGTCTGCAAGATATCTCAAGAACCAATGGATCAATTTGGACCAAATTTTGTACATGTGTTGCCAATCACCCAGGAAGGAAACCATTACATTTTGGAGGTCAAAGGTCAAGGTCATGGCAGAACTTCGAAATTTTCGCCCAATGTATTTTAATAGGGAAAAGGCGGGGTTTGCACTCGTTAGAGTGTCCCTGTCTAGTTAGTTATTCAAAACTTTAGCCGGTGGTCTACCAAAGCTCACTTGACAAAGCATTTGTACGGAGAAGGTGCATCGCTCGCATGAAAAATGCCTTACGCTTGCGTTGTTTTAGGTTGTTCGAATCGATCAAACCGTGAAACTGATAAAAGTTTCTTCAGGGTTCCTCGTGAACTAATAAAAAAGGGTGAACGAACACAGGATTTCACAAAAAGACGGCGAAAAAGGTGGCTTTTGAACCTCTGACTGAAATTGAAGGGAGCCGAGTCGAAGCACGCTCGAGTTTGCAGTGATCACTTGGTGAAAGGTTTGTATTTCCCTCTCAGCTACGTCCTTAGTGTTTTCCAAGTACTTTTCTTGCTGTGTGTTGTTATTTTACAGGACTTTTTTTAGTCATGAAGCGCTAAAGTCCCCAGCTGTTTCTTTGTTTACTCCTCACAAAGTCCATATGCATGACGGTCGCGACAAAATTCTTCCCCAGCCGTACAGTTACAACGCGCCGTGATCACTTCTCTGTCTTGTTGAACTAAGATCCAGGTCTTTAAAGGGGTTTCTGATGACCTTTGTGAATGATTTAGCTGAGCGATAAGAGCCAACACAAGTGAGAATCAAGCTAACTGTTGTTTGTTTACACTTCAACTTGCAGTGCTTCGTTGTAAAGACGCGAACGAAAAGCTTAAAAAAACATACTTACACGGGCAAAAACAATACAGGATTCATTCGGGAGTGACTTGATAGCGAGGTCCTTTACCCAGCCACATACAAAACAGTTGTAAGCCTCTGTACTCTTCCACGCTTTCATCTGTTTCGTGGTGTAGAAGGACGTCTGCAACACCAGATAGTTCGAGATCACGGGCGATTGCTCTAAGACAATGAGGGAGGCTCAGCCTCCTCTAAAAATGCCCTTATAACTTTAATGTGTGCGTGAGTTTTTCCCCCTCGTGACAGCGCGATGCAGCGCAGACTCAGTGCACTTCAATGGCATTTGGGAGCTCTGCGCTTTTCAATCTCAAAATGCAAGACGGTTATTGGACAAATACTGCGAAAATGCCTGCCTACGGACTCCCAGCCTCACATGGGAGGGACATGGCAGTTTCCGCGAGGAGACTGGTGATTGGTGAAAGTGGCCGGATATTTTCTTTGATTGACAGCTCGTTTCAACTATAGACAGGCAGCGGTGAATTTCAGTTCAGTCGCATGCGGAATCGCAAGTGCTGTGGTGTATTGTAAGAGATCAGCTTACATTTCGATTTCATTCATTACATACGGTTTCTACCAGCTTTTTTAGTTTGTATATATTTTCATTGTAAATAAAGTGTAAATATAGTGTTGTCAAGTTTGCTATCTTAGTTCCAGAAATTTAGTTTATTTGAGTGACTGAACTTGAACTTGAGGGGGCTAGTCAGCTAGCAAGAAAGCTGCGCACGGAGGCCAAGCATTGCTGATTTAATTTTGGCGAAGCCATTTGCCAGTCTTCCTTTCGAGGAAAAAATTAAAATTAAAGAGCAGGGTAGACCAATGCCTCAAACTGACTTGGTGAAAAAGGTAGGGAATAATACTCGTTCCTTTCAGCTCTCCTGGTACGAGAAAGTGAATTGGCTAACAGCAAGTGACCCACATCAACAACAGTAAATAGGCTACTTTAGTAATATGTCATGGATGGACCAAAAATATAGAATCTATTTAAAATGTTTATGCTGAGTATATTATATTGGAATATATATTTTTCTGGATATGAATTAAACACAGCTACAATTTGGAAAACATTTTTAAACAAAAACACAGCCGAGAACATTTCACACTACAGACCTGGATTAAAAGTGAAGGGTTATCAAAATTGTCAATAAAACATTTCTCAGTCAAAATAAGTAAAATATAGGGAAAGTGTCATTGAATGAAATGTGTGGCACCCAGCTCTACTGCTGAGGTTCCTGACAAAGAGCTGCTTTCAATAATGATCAATTTTTAAACATGCCACAATTTTAAAATATAAAATGTTAAACTATACCCCCCCAACACCACCATCATGTATATTGGACAGTAGGCTAATGGGCCAAAAGAACCTGTTATTTCACAGTTTGTGACGCTGCCAACAATCAGCCAGATCAGAGGCAAGAGTATGGGCAAAATTGATGTGTTTTTTCTTTTAAAATCTGGAAATGTCGTAACCGACCAGCCTCCCCTGTTTGAAAGACTACCAGCCGCCACTGTTCGAGATGTCGGGGAACTCGACTGAAGGGTAGTTTTCCAGATCGTATGACAAATCCTTCTTTCCCAGACTGTAGGGGTCGATTCCATTGCACATAGCAATCTTCTGAATATATCTAAAGCGAGCAGCGGCTTCTAGATTACGAGCGTACTCTGATAAGTTATCGCTAGTTGTTTGCACTACGGCAGCTGTTTTGCTTTGCTCGACCACCAGCTGTTTTACCAGAAGTGAAATCGCTAAGAAAAGTCACGTGACTGAAACCCAAGAATTGGTGCTTTTCTTACAAAGCAGGACTTTTATAGCACATGACATCACATGCCCCATGACCCTCTCTGATTTAGCTGTGTCCACCATCTTTGTGGAATAACACATGCATAGCAACAAGTACCTTAATACGAAATGCCGCAAATTTGCGCAGTTATCGGCTGCTCAAACAATTCTGCTAAGGCGAGAGTCAGATTGTTTAGTTAACCCACTGTTAAAATGCGAGAAAGACCCCGAATGGAAGCTCTAACCCGTAGACGACAGAGACAGTGGCTTGCAAATCTGAACAGATCAGACATAAAAGAGACCAGCTACAAATATATACGAGTATGTGCAAATTATTTCATAAAGGGTAAGTTTATATTTCTAACATTTATGTGAACCATAGACAAAATATATATAAAATTCGACATACCATAAGTGATAAACATGTAAGCGCTACTCCAATTTATATTGCAGTTACAAATGTATAGCACAAAGCCCCAGTAAAATGTAGGTAGTTGAGTTTGGTAAAATGTTGCCTTAGAAGACGTCAATAATTAGTTTTTTTTTTTTAATTTGTGTTTTGTGTAACGTTTGCCCACATCAGGAACCTACTAGATCCTTACAATAAATTTGCACTAAACTTTTGTACAGTTGCGTTTGAAAGTTTGTGAACCCTTTAGAATTTTCTATATTTCTGCATAAATATGATCTAAAACATCATCAGATTTTCACACAAGTCCTAAAAGTAGATAAAGAGAACCCAGTTAAACAAATGAGACAAAAATATTATACTTGGTCATTTATTTATTGAGGAAAATGATCCAATATTACATATCTGTGAGTGGCAAAAGTATGTGAACCTTTGCTTTCAGTATCTGGTGTGACCCCCTTGTGCAGCAATAACTGCAACTAAACGTTTCCGGTAACTGTTGATCAGTCCTGCACACCGGCTTGGAGGAATTTTAGCCCGTTCCTCCGTACAGAACAGCTTCAACTCTGGGATGTTGGTGGGTTTCCTCACATGAACTGCTCGCTTCAGGTCCTTCCACAACATTTCGATTGGATTAAGGTCAGGACTTTGACTTGGCCATTCCAAAACATTAACTTTATTCTTCTTTAACCATTCTTTGGTAGAACGACTTGTGTGCTTAGGGTCGTTGTCTTGCTGCATGACCCACCTTCTCTTGAAATTCAGTTCATGGACAAATGTCCTGACATTTTCCTTTAGAATTCGCTGGTATAATTCAGCATTCATTGTTCCATCAATGATGGCAAGCCGTCCTGGCCCAGATGCAGCAAAACAGGCCCAAACCATGATACTACCACCACCATGTTTCACAGATGGGATAAGGTTCTTATGCTGGAATGCAGTGTTTTCCTTTCTTCAAACATAACGCTTCTCATTTAAACCAAAAAGTTCTATTTTGGACTCATCCATCCACAAAACATTTTTCCAATAGCCTTCTGGGTTGTCCACGTGATCTTTAGCAAACTGCAGATGAGCAGCAATGTTCTTTTTGGAGAGCAGTAGCTTTCTCCTTGCAACCCTGCCATGCACATCATTGTTGTTCAGTGTTCTCCTGATGGTGGACTCATGAACATTAACATTAGCCAATGTGAGAGAGGCCTTCAGTTGCTTAGAAGTTACCCTGGGGTCCTTTGTGGCTTCGCCGACTATTACACGCCTTGCTCTTGGAGTGATCTTTGTTGGTCGACCACTCCTGGGGAGGGTAACAATGGTCTTGAATTTCCTCCATTTGTACACAATCTGTCTGACTGTGGATTGGTGGAGTCCAAACTCTTTAGAGATGGTTTTGTAACCTTTTCCAGCCTGATGAGCATCAACAACGCTTTTTCTGAGGTCCTCAGAAATCTCCTTTGTTTGTGCCATGATACACTTCCACAAACATGTGTTGTGAAGATCAGACTTTGATAGATCCCTGTTCTTTAAATAAAACAGGGTGCCCACTCACACCTGATTGTCATCCCATTGATTGAAACCACCTGACTCTAATTTCACCTTCAAATTAACTGCTAATCCTAGAGGTTCACATACTTTTGCCACTCACAGATATGTAATATTGGATCATTTTCCTCAATAAATAAATAAATGACCAAGTATAATATCTTTGTCTCATTTGTTTAACTGGGTTCTCTTTATCTACTTTTAGGACTTGTGTGAAAATCTGATGATGTTTTAGATCATAGTTATACAGAAATATGGAAAATTCTAAAGGGTTCACAAACTTTCAAGCACCACTGTATGCTTTCATCTGCTTCTCAGTGATGAAGCTAGTAGTGAACACCAGGTAATTCACAATGTCTGTGTAATTCACACTCGGCCACATCTGTACATCGTCTTCATACTCTACAACATTGCTGTACGGATCCACCCCTGAACATCCTTTTATCTTTTCCCTGTATCTGACTTTGTCACTATTACTCCATCCATCCATCCATCCATTATCTCTAGCCACTTATCCTGTTCTACAGGGTCGCAGGCAAGCTGGAGCCTATCCCAGCTGACTACGGGCGAAAGGCGGGGTACACCCTGGACAAGTCACCAGGTCATCACAGGGCTGACACATAGACACAGACAACCATTCACACTCACATTCACACCTACGGTCAATTTAGAGTCACCAGTTAACCTAACCTGCATGTCTTTGGACTGTGGGGGAAACCGGAGCACCCGGAGGAAACCCACGCGGACACGGGGAGAACATGCAAACTCCGCACAGAAAGACCCTCGTCGGCCGCTGGGCTCGAACCCGGACCTTCTTGCTGTGAGGCGACAGCGCTAACCACTACACCACCGTGCCACCCGTCACTATTACTCAATTTGTGATATATTTTTTGAAAAATTACAGTTCGCCAATGTACTCTCCTCGGTCGCCATGGATGCTATCCCACAAAGATGGCAGACACAACAAAATCGGAGCGCATCATGGGAGATTTGTGACGTAAGTGCAAACGGTCTGTTTTGTTTTGTTTTTTCTCTCACATATTGCAGGCTTTCTTCATGATTTTGGAATCATCCACCGTGACGTTAAGGTAAGTGCATTTTTTCCTCATGTATATATGTCAAGATGACATCATGAGCGATCAAATTAGTGATCTGAAATGTCTGTTTTTATCTCCTCCAGATGGAGAATGTTCTTTTATCGGATCAGGGTAAGTGCAGTCTGTATTCTGCATTCTGTCCAATAGAGTGTGCTGTAGATTGAGTTTGGCTTTGTCGAACATTCCAGAACATTCCAGAAACGGTCATGAATCTGGACAGCCTTCACAGTGATGATGTTAATTCATCTGCCTTTGTTATTAAAGATTGATTTAGTTCGATTTAATTTGATTACACATACAGTATAGGTCTGTCTTTAGGAGACTGTAACGGATGTGAAATCCTACTGTTACATGGACATGCATTCATAGATCTGAATATTGTACTGATTTGTTGTTTTGATGTACGTCAGGGCATTTACGCCTGGCTGATTTCGGTTTGTCCCGGAGGCTCGAACGTGGCGGAAGGGCATTCACTATCTGCGGGACAATTCAGTACATGGGTACATTTCCTTTTAGGTTATGCAGAAGATGTAAACTGGCATATCCTCTGAAATATATGAAAGGAACTGTTGTTATAAATAACGTTGCATTTGGTTTGTTTGAAATGTTTTGAGTAACATCGTCATAGGCCTCGTAACAGCGCAGTATTGTATAAAACTGTCCTCCAACCTTAAGTCTTACAAAAGCTTCCTGTTATATTACAGCTCCTGAAGTGCTGAGCGGGGGTCCGTACAGCCACGCTGCTGATTGGTGGTCACTCGGGATCCTGCTCTTCGCATTGGCTACTGGCAAGGTGGAGTCATAATAAAGCGGGTCACTGAACTGACACGTGACTGAATCACTGTGCAGAAACGTTTATATATAATCAGTGATGCTGGACTGCAGGTGACACAGAGTCCAGATTTATTTCTTTGGAACAGTGCACTTGAATCACGGTAGTGACGTTACACATTTCTCAGATTAATACCGTTGAGACTGATAGATTTTTAGCAAAATATTCAGTGGATTTGGAGAAGCAGCACACAGGAAGTGATGTAATACCATGCAGTGGTTCCACAGAGTTGCTCCATAATCTCTCTCTCTCTCAAAAAAAAAACCTGTGTTATCTGAAGCAGTTAGTTTTTTTATTTTATTTTATTTTTTGCTCATGTTACAGTCCGGAATTTTTAAGAATAAACATAAACCATAGTAGAGTCCTATGATTTGAATAGTCATAATTTTCGAAAGTAACAGAATTAAGTACTAAGTCAAGAATTATCCATATCTATCTATCTATCTATCTATCTATCTATCTATCTATCTATCTATCTATCTATCTATCTATCTATCTATCTATCTAAGTTGAGTTTATTTTCACTGTGTGTAACCCAGTGGTGAACAGTTACTATTAAACCTGGGACTTGAGCTCAGCTGAAACTTAGGCCAAGTTTACATTAGACCGTATCTGTCTCGTTTTCTTCGCGGATGCACTGTCCGTTTACATTAAAACACCTGGAAACGCCGGGAAACGGGAATCCGCCAGGGTCCACGTATTCAATCCAGATCGTGTCTGGTCCGGTGCTGTGTAAACATTGAGAATACGCGGATACGCTGTGCTGAGCTCTAGCTGGCGTCGTCATTGGACAACGTCACTGTGACATCCACCTTCCTGATTCGCTGGCGTTGGTCATGTGACGCGACTGCTGAAAAACGGCGCGGACTTCCGCCTTGTATCACCTTTCATTAAAGAGTATAAAAGTATGAAAATACTGCAAATACTGATGCAAATACTGCCCATTGTGTAGTTATGATTGTCTTTAGGCTTGCCATCCTTCCACTTGCAAGTGGTAAGTGATATGCACTAGGATCACACACACAGCGGCTCAGTCCCGAATCACTGCTCGTGCGCTTCACTCGCGCGCTCTGTGAGCTGCGCAGGGCCGGAGTGCACACCCTCCAGAGGGCACTCGCTGTTCAGGGCGGAGTGATTTGGAGCGCAGGATGCCTGCGGAGCCGAGCGTATCCGTGTATTGGCGTTGCTGTGTGCACGCGAATCGTGTATTGGCGTTGCTGTGTGCACACTAATCGTTTTAAAAACGTTAATCTGATGATCCGCTGATACGGTCTAATGTAAACCCCACCTTAGCCAGACACCAAAAAAGCAACAGGGCAAAGGATTCTGCGAGGGATTAGCGGCAGGCTGCCAGGTCGCTCCGTTGTGTGTAGCTGTTGATGTTGATTTTAAAAATAACTAAGTAAATTACACAGGGAAATGAATACTTAAGTCTGAGTGAAAAATACTGTGGCAAGCGTGCAGCGTGGAAGAAGAGTCTGGAGACAGAAATCTTAGTTTCTCGGTCGTTAGCTTATGCTACTTGCTCTCGATAGATAGCACTGGCTTGACTGCTTTATTAGCATTCGCTACCACTCCTGATGTACGCTACACTGGCTGGAAGGTGACTTCACTGCTACGCTGATGGCATCGAGTCACGGTTAAGCTCATGTTGGCCTTCGAAAAGGCCTAGGGTGATACATTTTTGGCCCCTCCCACTGTAAATCAAAATCTGATTAGTTAATTCATCTGTCACTTCCTACACAAACATACATTCTGTTTTGGCAATGAAGTCCTAACCAATGAGTGAGCCAGCTCTAAACTCTTCTCAGCCTAGACACAACAACCAAACAAAAATCTCATCGGATAACTCGATTTTAATGTTTTCAGGACAGTAATTTCTATCCTTTCATTTCTGAAGCACATTTGATAGAAAATGAGGCCAAATTAGAATTAGAAGATAATAATTATTATGAAAGTATGAAAGAAATTAAAGAATGAAAGAAATTAAATGTAAATTTTGAAATTCTGATATGTTTGGGCCTTCTCTGAAGGCATAGAAGGCCCTGACGATTCTCCTCTGGGATAACCCATTCAAGGCTTCGAAGGAAATTCTGTATCTACACCCAAGACAATTAATCTGTAAACCACTGTACACAGCCTCAGACACACTTTGCACTTTACAATAACTCAAATAACCACACTTTACAACCGTGATAAACAGAAAAGCATAAGCCCTGAACAGGCTACTTTGGGCACAAACTCACCCAAACTGGACAGTTAAAGACTGGAAAAAGACCAAGCAATGGTTTTCCTATCTTATCGATGCTAAATTGTTGCAAATTATGAAGGACTGTGTACATGATGTCCTTTGATGGACTCACATCCAGTCCAGAGTGTATTGCCACTTGGCACTTCATGTTCCTGGGATAAGCTATGGATCCACCAAGACCCTGACCAGGATAAAGCTCACTGGAGATAGAGTGAATGAACACGCCCTGCACTGAGGGCCCTGAGCGATACCGTACATAACTGCTTAGAGCACTTATAGTTAGAATTGGCTATGAATGTATTTGTTTCTTGAGTTGGTGCTTGCTCCTTTATAATCTCACTTCTTCTCACAGTTCCCCGTACCTCCAGAATCAGATCACTGTTGCATGCTGAGGAAGGTACGCGGCTTCCCTTACGAGATGCCCAGAAGCTTCTCTCCTCTGTTTGCCCTTCTGCTGGCGGAGGTGAGAAATAAACCCTTCCTGAAGACCAGTTCAGTGTTAAGTTATAATCAGACCACTTAGTCCTGGATGCTGATGTAGATTTTCACCCAGAATACATTTAGACTCGCATTCTGACTTTCTCATCCCTGACAGTTGCTGTGTAAGACCCCGCCATGTCGCCTGAGAACACTGGAGCGCTTCAAGCGCCAAACCTTTTTCCATGGCACTCCGTTCGACTGGCAACTGTTACAGAAAAAACCCATGGACCTCATCCTGGAACTGAAGAAGCGGCCCGATCGACCTGCCACAGCTTGCCGAGGTCTCACACTCGAACCATTTCCCAATTTTGATTTCGACTGCGATTTCCTCGGAGGTTCAACCAACATCTCTGCTCAAGAAACACTAACATTAGCCAATGTGGAAGTAATGGAAGCTGTTGATCAAGGGACAATAATTCCGAGCGATGTTCCACAGAGAGCATTTTTGTAGCAAGATGCTAACTGAATGTTGTTAGTTTGAAATGTGTAGCACAGGATTTTATAATTTTCATAATTTGTTACTTCACTGTAAGAAATGCTTGTGTCCCTTGATATTATTTAGAATAAGTCGAATATTCATGCAACATGTGAGTTCCCATGATGCCAAGGCTTTTTTTTTTTGCATTTCTCAGGGCTACTGTATAATCAGTTTTAAGATTAAACTTAAAACAACAACAACAACAACAGAAACAACATGCTAATATCCTGCCAATAACAAGTCCACCTTTTGGGTGACATTCTATCAAAAACCACTGTATGTATTTTTACAGGCCTTTTGCTTAATACACTGGCTTTTAACGTGTTTGTTACACCACAAATTAGATTTGTATTAATGTTTATTATTACAAAAAACTAGTGGACCTAATTAAAGTGCATATCACGGGTAAATTCAGGAGCAAGATCAGTGTAATTCTTCTATTTTATATTAAACTTTGGTCAAATATCTGTCACATTTTGCATTTTGTGCAATTTTTTTACCTTGCGCAATACCAGAAGAATTCAGTTGAAATCAAGTCATTTGAGGCGAATTGGTCTGCCTCTGAAAAAACATGGCATTTGGATTTCCCGGCAAACACTGATTTTCGTGACGTCGCGTGCGGGACGCCTCCTTCTGAATCCTACATCAGCGCTGGTTTGTTTATGAGAAAACGACCTGATGGTTTTCTGCAAATTTCTTCAACGTTATCGCGTAATTATTAAAATGGTTAACAGATGTATCGTAGGAGGGTGTAGCAACACCAATCTTGATGGGATTAGTACTCATCGTTTTCCAAAAGACCGGACAATGAGAGAGAAATGGGAGCGCTTTGTGCGAGGCACCCGGAAAAATTGGCTACAAGCTACAGACTACAGCATTATTTGCGGTGCTCACTTCACAAGGCCCGACGACTTTGAGAACCATTTGCAGTGGGAAATGGGCTTCGCGAGGCAACTTGATCTGAAAAAAGTGCAGTTCCATCTGTCAGAACGCTCAAAGCAACACCGTATCCATCTGCATCAGCGTCACCAAAGGAGCCAGCCGTGTTCGTCTCCCCTGACAGAAGGCGAAGTGTCACATCCACTGAGGCCCTCGAAGCCGAGGACCAAGCAGAGCCGAGAAAAAGACCAAGAAAATCGGCAATTCACTAGTTGACTGTTGCCAGGGTAAGAAATAAGAGGGACTATACTCTAAGGCTACATCCACATGACAACGGCAACGAGATGTTATTTAAAAAAATATCGCGTCCAAATGGGCAACGATCAGTAAAATATCAGGTCCATATGGCAACGCAACGCTTGCTGAAAACGATGCAATACACATGCCACACCTCTAGGGGCGCTGTAAGACGGTCCCTTCGGAGACACCAGAACAATAGAAGAAGTAAGGACGCATGCGCATAAACTATTATGCGCGAGACTTCATATTAGCCACAAAGTCAGGAAAATCTGTTCGTAAAATTACATTATAATGACCAAATACAATGAAAAGTATTTTTCCAGTCTCACCTGTGAAAGGTAATCCCATGTGATCTCGTTTGGACGGTAAACCTGTTGGTACAGTTAAATGCAGCACATGAATGAGGCATCTTTATTCTCCGCTTTGACCTATCCAATATGGCGGCGAGGATGACGTATGATTCTACGCGGAAGGCGGCGTCTTTAATGGTCCGGAATAAATTGAATGCTACACGTTGATGGATTAATTTGTTGTTCTACGCCCTTTTTGAGGAATGTATTGTAGGACTTAAACCAACATCTGAAGAGGTGAGATCGCTCCTTTTTTTCCCTATTTTTGCTGGCGGGATTGACTCTGCCCTAAGGGCTATTCACTCTCTCGCTCTCACTTTGCACCATTACACAATAAATATTCACAGTGAAAATATTTTGTAAGCGCGTTTCATGAACCAAGTTATAGGATTTGTTGACAACTCGCATCGAGTTCGTTACACTTCTACCCGGCGTGAAGCACTCACAGTCATGTGGTTGTGACGTCATCGTAAACAAATCCGTTCTACTCATCCAGACGACTTCGCAACGGCAATGTTGCCAGATCTTTCCACTCTGGGACCCGTTCTCAAAAGATTGCGTTTTGGGGCACCCAAAACGCCAGTGCCATGTGGACGCCAGGCCGAAACGATAAACAATTGTATCGGATTCACCTGAATCCGTTGCCGTGTGGACAGGGCCTAAATTAGGTGTTCCTGTGTTTGTGTGGTACATGGATAATGTTATTTATTGACACACACAAAAGTAAAGAACACGAAAGCACTGGGTGATGATACACTTACTTCACAGGTATCAAGGGATATGCGTGTCCGGGCTTGAGATCTTGGGACCTGTCAAACACATTAAATGTATATACAACCCTGCTTAGCCAATTCCATGTGTGTAGCTTATGAAATCTTTCTCCTACAGTAGCCAGTACTCTTCTAAGTCCGATAATTCACAATTAAATCCACCAACTACGCATTATTGGGTTAGAAAATTTGATAAAATACTGCTTGAACAATCTTACCATTCATTATTGTTGGCCCTGGGTTCTCCTGTTTCCATTTCTTGAGATTCTTCTTCGTCTTTCTGGCTCGGGGCTGTTTGCCGATCACGCCGAGGAGGCTCAAACCGGTAGGGCCGCAGCCCTTCCACCGCCGTATTATTTACATCCCCGGTGTTGTCTCTGTCGTCTTCACTACTTGAATCATCATCAAATCCAAACAGATGAAGCTCCAATTCTGACATCTCTTTATATTCTTCATCCAAAGGTGAAGTAACATCGCGCTCAGGTGACAATTCCATATTTCAGTGCAAAATCGTTAGCTGCTAAACTTGGTCTACGCAGGCTGTGCACTGAAACCGTGCAAGCTTGCGCAGCCTGCTGACGCTTCCGCAGGTGACGTCACGAATCTGGCTCCAGACTCCCTTGGGATTTTTCCAGACACGTTTTGTTATTTTATTTTTTTCTGCTGTAGACAGATGGCCTTGTGCAAAATTACCCTTCTGGATGAGTGTGTAAAGGGACATACTTTCATATAAATAAAAAAAAAACGAAATTGGTCCAGGATTTGCGCTTTAATGAGCACACCAAGTATGATGTAATAAATATTTCTATTATATTATTCAACTCAGCATATCGGATCTCATAGGAAAGTTTATTATCATGATCCCCATGGAGCAATCTCAAGTCAAAATTCACTGATCAAGATTACAATGAGAGAAACAGGATGTGACCAAGTACTGGAACAATTGTTTGCTTGTTTGTCCAAAAGTTTGTGGACGCCTGACCATCACACCCATGTGTGGTTCTTCTCCAAACTGTTGCCACAAAGTTGGAAGCACACAATTGTATAGAACGCCTTTGTATGCTGTCGCGTTACAATTTCCTTTCAGTGGAACTAAGAGGTGCAAACTTGCTCCAGCATGGCATTGCCCCTGTGCACAAAGCAAGCTCTGAACACATGGTTTCCCAAGGGTAAAGCGAAAGAACTTGAGTGTCCTGCACAGAGCCCTGACCTCAACCCCACTGAACACCTTCGGGATGAATTGGAACACCGATATCAGTACATGAGCTCACTAATGCTCTTGTAGCTGAATGAACATAAATCCAAACAGCCACACAGTAAAATCTAGTAGAAAGCCTTCTCAGAAAAGTGGAAGTTATTATTATAACAGCACAGAAGGGACTAAATAAGGAATGGGATGTTCAACAAGCACATATAGGTGTGACAGACAGGTGTCCGCAAACTTTTAGTCTATATATAAATAGATTAGATTAGATTAGATTAGATTAGATTAGATTAGATTAGATTAGATTAGATTAGATTAGATTAGATTAGATTAGATTAGATTAGATTAGATTAGATTAGATTAGATTAGATTGAACTTTATTGATCCCTTTGGGAGGGTTCCCTCAGGGAAATTAAGATTCCAGCAGTATCATTACAGGATAAACAGAGAATAGAAAATAGAGAAAAAACTTCTAGATAAATTAAATTAAGTATTTACAGATACAAATATAAAAAGAATAAGATATGGGGAAGAGAGGAAGGGGGGAAAGGGGGGCAGCAGGAGAGATATTGCACTTTATATTGCACATTATATTGCACATTGTCCAGTATTGCTTATTGTTAGGCTAGGCTACTGCTCCTTCCCGTCCTCTGTCCTCCTGTTCCCCCTCCTCCCCCCCAGAGAGGAGTTGTACAGTCTGATGGCGTGAGGGACAAAGGAGTTTTTAAGTCTGTTCGTCCTGCACTTGGGAAGGAGCATTCTGTCACTGAACAGGCTCCTCTGGTTGCTGATGACGGTGTGCAGAGGGTGACTGGCATCGTCCATGATGTTCAGTAGTTTGTCCATAGTCCTCTTCTCTGACACCATCACCAGAGAGTCCAGCTTCATGCCGACCACAGAGCCGGCCCGCCTGATCAGTTTGTCCAGCCTGGATGTGTCCTTCTTGGATGTGCTGCCCCCCCCAGCACATCACGGTGTAAAACAGGACACAGGCAATCACAGACTGATAGGCTAGAACATCCACAGGAGTTTCCTGTAGATGTTAAAGGACCGCAGCCTCCTAAGGAAGTATAGCCTGCTCTGTCCCTTCCTGTATAAGTGACTACGTTTACATGCACATCCAAATCAAGCTGCTGTCGGTAATCGAGCTGAAGGTCCCAGCAGGGTGCCAGAGAAATCCAATCGTACATGCACACAATGAAATCGGGCTATTGTGTGAGGTGCATTGTGCACCCAAGCCACAGGTGGCGCTACACGCCCCATCGTGTTGGTACACCTCCGGTTGTCATCATGAAGAAGAGCTATTCAAGAGTGTAAACAAAGTTATCAGTTCCGTGTTCTCCATTGCGCGTTTTTCTCCCGTCCATGAATTTTAATATATTCAACTCCTTAAGCTGAATGAGCATGAACTCTGTCTCCTCATTGCTCCAGAAGTGCACGTTTCTGCTCGCCATTTTCTCTTCTTCGTTTGTTCCTCCTGACCTCTTCTGCTGCTCGCTACTACTGTTGTCATGCCAACCGAGGCTGTTGTGTTTCCCGCTTGTGGTCTCGTCACTCGTCACTTCCGGAAGGGGCAGTAAGTAGCTCGACTACTAGCTCGATAGGGTATACATGCACTAAGTAGCTCGGCAGAAATCGCATAATCTAGGTCATGTAGCTCGATTCCGAGAAATCAAGTTCGGTTCAATTTCAGCCGAATTAAGGTGTATACATGGCATTTTGAACTTCGATTTCAGTCAAGCAACGGCAGAAATTCGATTCTCTCTATGTGCATGTAAACACACTGACTGACTGGTGTTGCAAGTCCAGTCCAGTTTGCTGTCCAGCCACAGCCCGAGGTACTTGTAGGAATCCACAGCCTCCACCTCGACTTCCTCGAGCAGAACTGGTCGTGACCTTGGTCTGGACCTCCCAAAGTCAATGACCAGCTCCTTGGTCTTCAAGGTGTTGAGCTGCAGATGGTTTCTGTTACACCACACAGCAAAGTCCCTCACCAGGCTCCTATACTCCTCCTTTCTGTCATCACTGATACACCCATTAATGGCTGTGTCATCGGTGAACTTCTGAATGTGACACAGCTCCAAGTTGTAGCAGAAGTCCGCAGTGTACAGGGTGAAGAGAAGAGGGGCCAGCACCGTGCCCTGGGGTGCTCCGGTGCTGCTAATCACAGTGTCAGATGTGATGTCCTTCAGCCTGATGGACTGCGGCCTGTTGGTGAGGTAGCTGAAGATCCAGGTGACCAGGCAGGGGTCCACTCGCATCCTGTTCAGTTTGTCCTGAAGCAAAAGGGGCTGGATGGTGTTGAAGGCACTCGAGAAGTCCAAGAAGAGGATCCTCACTGTGCCATTTCCCTTATCCAGATGCGAGTGGGCTCAGTGTAGCAGGTAGAGGATGGCGTCTTCCACACCAACACCTGCCCGGTATGCAAACTGCAGACAGTCCTGGGCATGTTGTACCTGGGGTCTGAGGAGGCTGAGGAAGAGCCGCTCCAATGTCTTTATCAGATGTGAAGTGAGTGCCACCGGTCGGAAGTCATTCAGCTCACTGGGCTGATTCTTTTTGGGAACTGGAACGATGCATGATGTCTTCCAGAGGGTGGGCACTCTCACCAGCTGCAGGCTGAGGTTGAAGATGCATTGGAGTGGTTCACCCAGTTCAGCAGCACAGGTCTTCAGTAGTCGGTGACACACCTTGTCCGGGCCTGCTGCTTTCCTGGGGTGAAGCTTCCTCAGTTGACCTCTGACCTGGTCTGCAGTAATGCATGGAGGAGTCTGTGTTGAGGTGGGGAAGGAGGGGGCTGCTGCAATGACTGGGGGGAGGTGTGTTGAGGGAAGAAGGAGAGATGGCTGCAATGAGGGGGAGGGTGGGGGGGGATGTGGGCTGGTTGAACCGGTTGAAGAAGTCATTCAACTCATTCACCCTCTCCACTGTCCCCTCAACGACTCTGGTCTTTGTATTGTGGCCTTTGATGGTTTTCACACCTTCCCAGACTGCCCTCATGCTGTTCTCCTTCAGCTTCTGCTCCACCTTTCTCCTGTAGCTGTCCTTAGCTTCCCTCACGCAGCGTTTCACCTCCTGCTGTGCTGCTTTCATCACCTCCCTGCCCCTGCTCCTGAAGGTGGCCTTCTTCCTGTTGAGGACAGCTTTGACTTCCTGTGTTACCCATGGCTTGTTATTATGGTAACACCGTACAGTCTTAGCGGGGGAAACCACGTCTGCACAAAAGTTGAGATAATCCATCAGACAGTCTGTCAGCCCCTCTATGTCCTCACAGTGTGGGCTAAGCAGCACATCCCAGTCCGTGATGTCATAGCAGTCTCTGAGGGCATCTTCCATTTCAGGGGACCACCTCCTGATGGAGCTAGTTGTTGCAGACTGCCTTTGAACCAGGGGGGTGTACTTCGGCTGTGGAAGAACCAGGTTATGGTCAGACTTCCCTAGTGGGGGGAGGGGTGTGACTCTGTATGCATCCCTCACATTAGCATACAGCAAATCAATTGTCCTGTTGTTCCTTGTTGGACAATCCACAACCTGGTAAAAAGCAGCCAAAGTAGAGTCCAAAATAGCATGATTAAAGTCCCCAGAAATTATGATAAATGCCTCAGGGTGCTGTGTCTGCAGCCTTGCTGTGACTCCTCTCACATTCAGCGGCTGCGGCTGCCCTCGGAGGGATATAAACACAGATGGTGATGAATAGCACAAGTAAGAAGTGGTATTTTGAGTTCAGATTTCCAGAGATATTGTAGTTTTATTTTGAATAAAACATATTAAGGAACAAACGGTACTGCAGATTTTTCCCCCTGACAAAACCTTGTTGTTTTAATAAGCACCCTATATCCTGTTACTACAGAATATAGTAAGTACTAGGTAATAGGTACTACCTATAGTAGGTAGTATTGTAGTAGTAGTAGTAGTAGTACCTTTTGTTCTTTATTATATTTTGTTCTAAATAAAACTACAATGTCCCTGGAAATTTGAGTTCCAAACATCACTTCTTGCTTCTGATACTACAGTTGAGTTCAAATATCTGGGGTCAAGTATGCAAGGCAATGGTGAGTGCAGAAAAGAAGTGGAATGGTTGGAATATTGGAATGGATGGAGGAGTGTGTCAGGAGTGATTTGTGACAGAAGATTGCCAGCAAGACTGAAAGGGAAAGTGTACAAGACAGTAGTAAGAACAGCGACGTTGTACGGTTTGGAGACAGTGGCACTGGCAAAAAAAAACAGGAGGCTGAACTGAACTGGAGGTAGCGGAGTTGAAGATGTTGAGATTCTCATTGGGAGTGACAAAGTTGTACAGGATTAGAAATGAGAATATTAGAAGGACAGGACATGTAGGAGGGTTTGGAGATAAAATGAGAGAGGCAAGATTAAGATGGTTTGGGCACGTACAGACGAGAGATCCAGGGTATATTGGGAAAAAAATGCTGGAGATGGAGTTGCCAGGTAGAGGGAAACCAGGAAGACCAAAGAGGAGATTTATGGATGTGGTGAAGGAGGGCATGAGAACGGTTGGTGCAACAAAAAAAGATACGGATGACAGACGGAGATGGAGGGACATTATCCACTGTGGTGAGCCCTAACGGGAACAGCTGAAAGAAGAAGAAGAAGATTCTGACACTACAGTATTTGCCTCATACCTCTTGTATTTGAATAAAAAAATATATAATATTCAGAATATAAAGATAGTTTTGGGTCAAGTTGTTGTTGTGACCCCTTTTTTAGACAAAGATAACTGTTCTATGTTTTGCATTTGCTTAGGATTTCCATACAGATGAAAATAATAAATAATTGTACCATATAAATTTACTTGCCGGGTGGCACGGTTGTGTAGTGGTTAGCGCTGTCGCCTCACAGCAAGAAGGTCCTGGGTTCAAGCCCAGCGACCGGCGAGGGCCTTTCTGTGTGGAGTTTGCATGTTCTCCCCGTGTCTGTGTGGGTTTCCTCCGGGTGCTCCAGTTTCCCCCACAGTCCAAAGACATGCAGGTTAGGCTAATTGATGGCTGTAAATGTGAGTGTGAATGGTTGTTTGTCTATGGCTACGTTTACATTACGTCGAATCAGCGGATCATCAGATTAACGTTCTTAAAATGATTCGCGTTTACACTAAAACCGTTAGCCGTGCACACAGCAACGCCAATACACGGATACGCTCGGCTCCGCAGGCATCCTGCGCTCCAAATCACTCCGCCCTGAACAGCGAGTGCCCTCTGGAGGGTGCGCACTCCGGCCCTGCGCAGCTCACAGAGCACGCGAGTGAAGTGAACAAGCCACGATTCGGGACTGAGCCGCTGTGTGTGTGATCCCAGCGCATATCACTTATTACTTGCAAGTGGAAGGATGGCAAGCCTAAAGACAATCATAACTACACAGTGGGCAGTATTTGCATCAGTATTTGCAGTATTTTCATACTTTTATACTCTTTAATGAAAGGTGATACAAGGCGGAAGTCCGCGCCGTTTTTCAGCAGTCGCGTCACATGACCAACGCCAGCGAATCAGGAAGGTGGATGTCACAGTGACGTTGTCCAATGAGACGCCAGCTAGAGCTCAGCACAGCGTATTCGCGTATTCTGAATTTTTACACAGCACCGGAGCTGATACGATCTGGATTGAATACGTGGACGCTGGCGGATTCCCGTTTCCCCGCTTTTCCAGGGGGGTTAATGTAAACGGACAGTGCATCCGCGAAGAAAACGAGACAGATACGGTCTAGTGTAAACGTAGCCTATGTGTCAGCCCTGTGATGACCCGGTGACTTGCC
The DNA here is from genome assembly GCF_027579695.1 of Neoarius graeffei. Lineage (NCBI taxonomy): Eukaryota > Metazoa > Chordata > Actinopteri > Siluriformes > Ariidae > Neoarius > Neoarius graeffei. Next base: position 75,850,243 of record NC_083580.1, read on the forward strand.
CAGGGTGTACCCCGCTTCTCGCCCGTAGTCAGCTGGGATTGATTGATTGATTGATTGATTTTATTGACCATTCTAAATATAAAAAATATGAAACAGCAAACTGCATCATAAATTATACATAAATAAATAGTCAGGGATAAAACAATAAAGCCCACAGGCTTATTTCCATTGTGGTCCCTATATACCCCTTTTCCACCAAATCAGTTCCAGGGCTGGTTCGGAGCCAGTGCTGGTGCACAACTCGTTCAACTTGCGAGCCAGCTGAGAAACAGTTTGCTTTTCCATAGCTCGCGGGGCTAAGTGGAGCCACGTCATTACGTTGCTGTATGGACCCTTTTCACGTGACGTCACGACAAACGCGGCCGCCATTTTGGACATGTACTACCAGTAGTTTACCACAGCCAACATTGAGGAACAGCAGCAAAGAAAGTTTTTACTTTCAGCAAGACTTCCATCATGCCACTATATTGTTGTGCACCTGGATGTAGTAGCCATCAACAAACAAGGCAAGGGTTATCATTTTATCGGATCCCGACGGAGAAGATGGATAGCGGCCATTAACAGGAAAGATTGGCAGCCCTCGGCATACCAACGCTTGTGTAGTGACCACTTTGTTGGAGGTAAGACGAATAAAATTAGCCAGAAAAGGCATTACATTGCTGTTAACATTCTGTGGCGGCGAGTGTGTAACCAAATAGGTTAAAATAACCCATTGTAACCTCTTTGTTCTTCTGTAGTAGCTATTGTTGACTAGCTAATGTCAGCAAGTAGCTGGTATGTTACTGTAGCAATGTTTACGTTCAGTCATTTGGATGACTGTTAAAACCTTTCAGTCTCAAGTTTTTCCTTTACTGTATTTACTAGTTTACTGTAATTATGATCCAGCAGCTATTTACACCGGATCCAGTATAAATAGCTGCCGGAGCCAACGTCCGAGGTTCCAGAGCGCGCTCCGGCTTGCTCCCCCTCAAATTAAGCAGCGCGCTCCGGCTTGCTCCCGGAGTGCTCCGGCCGAGGTTCCGGAGCGCGCTCCGGGCGAGGTTCCCCTCAAATTAAGCAGCGCGCTCCGGCTTGTTCCCGGAGTGCTCCGGCCGAGGTTCCGGAGCGCGCTCCGGCCGAGGTTCCCCTCAAATTAAGCAGCACGCTCCGGCTTGCTCCGGAGCAAGCCGGAGCGCGCTGCTTAATTTGAGGGGGAGCAAGCTGGAGCGCGCTCCGGAACCTCGGACATTGGCGTGTATGTGTATGGCAATGGGTTTTTAACGACATAGATATACAGATCATGTGGGCCGAAGTCAGGTAAAGACGAGGGCTTCGTGTACTTCCGTACGTCAGTGAACAATCCTGGTGGAAGCAGCTAAACATCGTTCTCTAAGCCTGCTAACCTCAATTTTTGCAAATACCTCTCCCTCTGCTCGCCCTGTAAATGCCCTACGTCGCTGGATAGTGAAGGTGTTTTCTGCATCTCACTCCTTTTTCTTTTATGTTTTTCGTTTGTCGCCTTCCTCGCATTCAAACTGATTTGAGCCGAAGTCCACTACATGTCCAAAATGGCGGTCGCATTTACGAAGGTCACGTGACTGAAAAGGGTCTATACGTCATTACGTCGCTGTATACGTCAGTTACATCGCTACGTTTGCATAAACCTTGGCGCGACTATCAAAGCAAAAACAACACGGAAGAAGCAGCAGCGGCAACAACAACAATAATAATAATGGATGACTTTGCGTTTGTACAGCTGCTGCTTCTCGTCACTTAAAAATGGCGACCTTTCGCGGTCTTGTTATTGTTGTTGGTCTTAACAACTCCGCCCCCCCGCTGACGTAAGCGGTTCTTTCCTCTGGCCCAGCAGAGAGTTGGTGCTAGCCTGGAACCGGTTTTTCTGGCCCCAGAGCCAGTTCTTTGTCAGTGGAAACAGAAAACCCGGTTCCAAACTAAGCACTGGCCCCGAACCAGCCCTGGAACTGCTTTGGTGGAAAAGGGGCAATAGAGCAGGAGACAAGAGCAAGTAGCAACAGACCACACGTCACATAGAAACAGAATTACAGTTACATAATACATAACAAATACAAATTGGCAAATGCCTAAGATTGGTGTCTAAGCCATTTTTTCAAGTCCTGTTTAAAACTGCCTATGCTTGTATGCTTACAGTGCGTTTACATGCACATAGAAAGAATCGAATTTCTGCCGTTGCTCGACTGAAATTGAAGTTCTAAATGCCATGTATACTCCTTAATTCGGCTGAAATTGAACCGAACTGGATTTCTCCGAATCGAGCTACACGACCTAGATTATGCGATTGTAGCCGAGCTACTTAGTGCACGTAAACCCTATCAAGCTACGTATTCGAGCTACTTACTTCAGCACTGCCCCTTCCGGAAGTGACGAGTGACGAGACCACAAGCGGGAAACACAACAGCCTCGGTCGGCATGACAACGGCATGAATTTTTTCTTTTTGTGGCATTGTTTGCACTGTTAAAATTTTGCTCACTTACTGTATCACCAAATACATCTGTACAGCTGTTGCATAGCTGTGAATTGTGCACATAAACAAGTCACTGTATTTGTGTGTGTGTGTGTGTGTGTGTGTATATATATATATATATATATATATATATATATATATATATATATATATATATATATATAGATGTCCAACATCTGAAGAATGTCAATAAAAACAAAACAATTGAACTTTTTGTGTTTATTAAGACATAAGTTAAATTGTAAGCAAAAAATGGACTTTAGAAAAATATACAATTGTGCAAAATAAGGCCAAGTTTACTTTAGACCGTATCTGTCTTGTTTTCTTCGCGGATGCACTGTCCGTTTACATTAAAACGCCTGGAAACGCCGGGAAACGGGAATCCGCCAGGGTCCACGTATTCAATCCAGATCGTGTCAGCTCCGGTGCTGTGTAAACATTGAGAATACGCGGATACGCTGTGCTGAGCTCTAGCTGGCGTCATCATTGGACAACATCACTGTGACATCCACCTTCCTGATTCGCTGGCGTTGGTCATGTGACACAACTGCTGAAAAACGGCGCAGACTTCCGCCTTGTATCACCTTTCATTAAAGAGTATAAAAGTATGAAAATACTGCAAATACTGATGCAAATACTGCCCATTGTGTAGTTATGATTGTCTTTAGGCTTGCCATCCTTCCACTTGCAAGTGGTAAGTGATATGTGCTGGGATCACACACACAGCGGCTCAGTCCCGAATCGTGGCTCGTGCACTTCACTCGCGCGCTGTGTGAGCTGCGCAGGGCCGGAGTGCGCACCCTCCAGAGGGCACTCGCTGTTCAGGGCGGAGTGATTTGGAGCGCAGGATGCCTGCGGAGCCGAGCGTATCCGTGTATTGGCGTTGCTGTGTGCACGCGAATCGTGTATTGGCGTTGCTGTGTGCACACTAATCATTTTAAAAACGTTAATCTGATGATCCACTGATACGGTCTAATGTAAACCCCACCTAAGTTGTCTTACAAAACAGTGGTCTGTGCAGGACAGTTTGTAGCCATACAGTCTGTTAGAGCAAGCCTAACAGCTTGAACACGGAACTGCCAGTGTTGCCAGATTGGACGGTTTTAAGTGCATTTTGGTGGATTTGAACATGTTTTGGGCTGGAAAACGTCAGCAGTATCTGGCAACACTGCTGATAACTTTGTTTATACTCTTGAATAGCTCTTCTTCATGACGACAACCGGAAGTGTACCAACACGATGGGGCGTGTAGCGCCACCTGTGGCTCGGGTGCACAATGTACCTCACACAATAGCTCGATTTCCTTGTGTGCATGTAGGATTGGATTTCTCTGGCACCCCTGCTGGGACCCTTAGCTCGATTACCGACAGTAGCTCGATTTGGATGTGCATGTAAACGCACTGACTGATTTGAGTGAACCAGGTAACCTGTTCCAAAGGGTAGTTCCAACATAAAGAAAAGAATCTTTACCCAAATTCGTCTTAACTCTGGGTGGTACAAAATCTGTTAAGCTTCCCCTAGTGGAATAGCGGTGAACTTCATTTACTCTATTAAAATAATTTCTAAAATAATTGGGTACGCCCCCATAAACAATCCTATGTACCATACATAGCTGCATCTGAGATACACGATCCTTTACCTTCAGCCATCCCAACTTGTCAAAGTGGGATGATTCACTCCAGCTTGCCTGCGACCCTGCAGAACAGGATAAGCAGCTACAGATAATTAGATTAGGTTAGATAGATTAGATAAAACTTTATTGATCCCTTTGGGCGGGTTCTCTCAGGGAAATTAAGATTCCAGCAGCATCATTACAGATAAACAGAGAAAATAAATAGAGAAAACTTCTAGATAAATTCAAATAAATTATTTACACATACAAATATAAAAAAATAAGATATGGGGAAGGGGGGAGAAGGAGGGGAAAAAGGAGAAAAGGGGGGGCAGCGGCAGGAGAGATATTGCACTTTATATTGCACATTATATTGCACATTGTCCGGTGTTGCTTATTGTTAGGCTAAGCAACTGCTCCTTCCTGTCCTCTGCCCTCCTGTTACCCCTCCTCCCCCCAGAGAGAAGTTGTACAGTCTGATGGCGTGAGGGACAAAGGAGTTTTTGAGTCTGTTCGTCCTGCACTTGGGAAGGAGCATTCTGTCACTGAACAGGCTCCTCTGGTTGCTGATGACGGTGTGCAGAGGGTGACTGGCATCGTCCATGATGTTCAGTAGTTTGTCCATAGTCCTCTTCTCTGCCACCGTCACCAGAGAGTCCAGCTTCATGCCGACCACAGAGCCGGCCCACCTGATCAGTTTGTCCAGCCTGGATGCGTCCTTCTTGGATGTGCTGCCCCCCCCAGCACATAAGGACATTGGCAACCACAGACTGATAGAACATACACAGGAGTTTCCTGCAGATGTTAAAGGACCGCAGCCTCCTAAGGAAGTATAGCCTGCCCTGTCCCTTCCTGTATAAGTGATTGGTGTTGCAAGTCCAGCCACAGCCCGAGGTACTTGTAAGAATCCACAGCCTCCACCTCGACTCCCTCGATCAGAACTGGTTGTGACCTTGGTCTGGACCTCCCAAAGTCAATGACCAGCTCCTTGGTCTTCGAGGTGTTGAGCTGTAGATGGTTCCTGTTGCACCACACAACAAAGTCCCTCACCAGGCTCCTATAGAGAATGTGCAGTCACGTGACCCGTCCGTGTTTACTCCGCCATATTGGACGGCTTCAGGATTGTTTACTTTGCGCGAGCGTAATGGATCCAGAGAGTAATCCCCAAGAAAATTCGGAAAATACCCCATCTACATCGCGCAATAACTTGTCTAAGTTTGTTCAGCATCTTGAAGGTGATGTGAGGCAGCGTTACGTGGAAGTGTTCCAGGTTGGGGATTGCAGATCCGTACAACTTGCCGCAATCCTTGTTCAGGGAAATTCGGAGCTGCAGTGCCGGCGATTTGCCCGATCTGGCCTACCGGCCACATTTACAATTTTCTTGTTAATCATGAATCGTGTTACACTGGCAAAGCCCTCAAAGCTTACAAGAGCCTGGAAGCTTATAAATATTTTGTTGCGGGATGGGTATCCCAACTATACCTCTGGCAGGTTCCAAAGAAGAATGTCTACTTGATAACCTCACGGGTAAGTGGCATTAAGACGTTTATCATAAAGAGACTATGCAGGACGTTTTATCGTAAGAATGTTCGAAATCTAAACTCAGTTCCAGATAATGACAGGGTTGTAAATATGTATGTTTTTGTCTGAAAAAAAAAAAATCACAAATCACGCTATCTTTATCTGTGCAGAATTATTATTCAATATCAGATATAAACGTATAGGGGTCACAGATATGTCCAGCTTCTATATTCAAACAAATTAAAAAAATATTTTCTTGCACCTCTATGTGCCTAAAATAACATACATATTCTTTTTCAGTACTTTACACAATCTGATAGGAAGAACTTTATAAACAAGTTATGCATTTGTATACATATTTTATTAAGAACATTAACATTACACGTCCATGTGAAAACCAGTTATATTTTTTTGATCACAACTTGGTGATAGGTGGTGCAGCGTCTCTCCTCGTCTGCGGGGAATCTATAAAATGACAAGCCCTCCTTTTGGCCCTGTCTATTGGTACAACCAAATGCTGAACAAGATATAACCATTCTCGAAAGATCTACTCCCGCACACTTGATAATTAGAACGGGTTCGTCTAAGTTCTATGAGCGGCCATGCCGTCCAAGATGGCAGATAAACAAATATCACGTGACCTCGTGACGTCACGTGCACGCTCTCTATTGAGGTATTTCACCTGACGTCACAGGGTCACGTGACGCCCCGGTGTCCGCCATTTTGAAGGTCAAGCTAGCTAATGTCAACAACATAGTAGCTAGTATGTTACTGTAGCAATGTTTACGTTCAGTCATTTGAATGACTGTTAAAACCTTTCAGTCTCAAGTTTTTCCTTTACTGTATTTACTAGTTTACTGTAATTATGATCCGGCAGCTATTTACACCGGATCCAGGGTAAATAGCTGCCGGAGCGCGCTCCGGCTTGCTCCCCCTCAAATTAAGCAGCGCGCTCCGGCTTGCTCCCGGAGTGCTCCGGCCGAGGTTCCGGAGCGCGCTCCGGCAGCTATTTACACTGGATCCGGTGTAAATAGCTGCCGGATCATAATTACAGTAAACTAGTAAATACAGTAAAGGAAAAACTTGAGACTGAAAGGTTTTAACAGTCATCCAAATGACTGAACGTAAACATTGCTACAGTAACATACTAGCTATGATGTTGTTGACATTAGCTAGTGCTAACAGCTAGTTGCTAATACACTGCTACAACTACACCGACCCTAATAATACAGTTCTTGGTCATTGTCTGGTAACAGCAAATTTATAACGGGCCATGTCTCAACAGACTAAGAACTTATTTCAATGACATTTAATAACATTTTGTTTATCCTGAGGACCGAAAGTAAATGAAAATGTGAACAAACCTTAGCTGTAATAAGACGGCGACCACCGGCTCCAGGGACGACCCACTGATGTAGGCATGTTACCCAGCCTGACACAAAATATATTTGTAGGCATCCAAACTCTTATACGCTTTCAGATCAATACCTGTGTATGGCGATGGGTTTTTAACGACACAGATCATGTGGGCCGAAGTCAGGTAAAGACGAGGGCTTCGTGTACTTCCGTACGTCAGTGAACAATCCTGGTGGAAGCAGGTAAGCGTCGTTCTCTCAGCCTGCTAACCTCAATTTTTGCAAATACCTCTCCCTCTGCTCGCCCTGTAAATGCCCTACGTCGCTGGATAGTGAAGGTGTTTTCTGCATCTCGCTCCTTTTTCTTTTATGTTTTTCGTTTGTCGCCTTCAAACTGATTCGAGCCGTGACGTCCAAAATGGCAGCCTAACGATGCATCACATGGCTTGGTCACATGGGTGAAAAACCTCAATACTCCTCCTCTCTGTCGTCACTGATACACCCAACGATGGCTGTGTCATCGGCAAATATAATGGATGGATGGATGGATGGATGGATGGAATATAAAGATAGTTTTGGGTCAAGTTGTTGTTGTGACCCCTTTTTTAGACAAAGATAACTGTTCTGTGTTTTGCATTTGCTTAGGATTTCCATATAATAAATAACTCTCTCTCTCTCTCATTATCTGTAGCCGCTTTATCCTTCTACAGGGTCGCAGGCAAGCTGGAGCCTATCCCAGCTGACTACGGGCAAAAGGCGGGGTACACCCTGGACAAGTCGCCAGGTCATCACAGGGCCGACACATAGACACAAACAACCATTCACACTCACACCTACGGTCAATTTAGAGTCACCAGTTAACCTAACCTGCATGTCTTTGGACTGTGGGGGAAACCGGAGCACCCGGAGGAAACCCATGCGGACACGGGGAGAACATGCAAACTCCACACAGAAAGGCCCTCGCCGGCCCCGGGGCTCGAACCCAGGACCTTCTTGCTGTGAGGCGACAGCGCTAACCACTACACCACCGTGCCGCCCCATAATAAATAACTGCACCATATAAATTAATCCAACCTATTTACTTGCCTCAAGTGTTTTTCACTAGTTTTCTCATCTGACCTGACATGTCAGAAGTATATTTTACTTGGATATAACAGACATTTTGTCAGTTTAAACCCTGTGAGACTGTAAGACCTCATGGAGCAACCTGAGGATGATGAAACACCCTCCTGAAGGTCATATCAACACAAGCTTTAGTTGTATTATTTTATTGCAATTAATATCATCCATTCGAAAAAAAAAAAAACCCTAAAATAATCCATGAAGTGCATTCAAATGCAGTTTAGAGTGTGTATAATAATATTATATATACAGTATGGGGCAAAATTCAAGACATTTTACAATATAGCAAGTCATCATCCTTAATGCCTACGTGCCAGAAGGACATGCCTCAGATCAGGGTACAGTACATACGTCGTGACGAAACTTGTGACGTAAGGACGTAGAAGAGGACGCTTCATGAATATTTATAAAGGGCTTTTGTAAGTAGTCACGTTGCGTTGCGGCATCAGAACAGCAGCGCGTGTCGGCCAGTGAGCATCTTTACAGCGTTTATACATCAGTTAGGTAAGATGTTAGTATATCTGTATGGTAAATAATTTCTAAAATTAATTAATGTGCGAACAAGGTTTCTACTAATGCTTAAGTCAGTAATACGGATTTTGTAGCTAATTGTGTAGCTTAGCTAAGGAAGCAAGGGTTATATACAATATAAAGTGTAATGTTAATGTTTTAGTTAGTTAGTTAGTTGTAGAAAAGCATCGGGGGGAAATGTTAGCACCATCACTAGTAACAACCTTGAAGACACGTTAGGACATTATCCTCCTTCTCTTCCGCATTCTGGCTTCAAGTACAGAAAGGATATTTTAAAAAGATTGGGAATATTTTTAATTCATTTCAGTTCAATCCTACTTTTATTTTTGTAGCAACCGTTTGAATTTTCTCATTGGTTGAACACTCAGGAGATGGATGGATGGATGGATGAGGGGTGTGTTCCTGCCTATGTGCACGTACACATTTCCATGAGCAGTGGGCGCCACTTAGCTTAGCTTAGCTTAGCCTAGCCTAGCCTGTCCGGAAAAACTGCTACCCAGAGGTTGAGTAATCCTTTACATGTTTCTAAACCCATCAAACAGGAAACAAAACTGACTAAACCCTTCCCCTGGGTTACTAGTTGCAATCATCCAGAGATGTCTTGCCTGGCTGTAAAACCCCTAATTTCATTAAGCTATTATTGAGAAACCGTCGCAAAATGGCGTATACGGGAAACGTCAACGCGGCGTAGCAAAAACGCAGACATCAAACCAAACAAAGCAGGGACAAGTCTGCGCTGATGTGACGCATCTTGGATGCACAGGATTAACATTGCTTCTATAGGACTATAGTGTATATCCAGAGTCCTACTGCGCATGTCATTGGCTGTTTAGTTAACCCATCCATATTAATCCATCTTGATCCAGTCTTAACCTTGAGAGCTTTGACTCTGAGGATTTTTCTTTGCATTTACATCTTATATTTGGTACTAAAATTATTTCAAAAAGCTGTTTGGATGACCGGAAGAACATGTATGTTGAGAGAGAACTTTATTGATCCCTTTGGGAGGGTTCCCTCAGGGAAATTAAGATTCCAGCAGCATCATTACAGGATAAATAGAGAAAAAACTAATAGTTAAGTTAAATTAAGTATTTACGTATACAAATATAAAAAGAATAAGATGGGGGGGGCAGTAGGAGAGATATTGCACATTATCCGGTGTTGCTTATTGTTAGGCTAGGCTACTGCTCCTTCCCGTCCTCTGTCCTCCTGTTCCCCCTCCTGCCCCCCCCCCAGAGAGGAGTTGTACGGTCTGATGGCGTGAGGGACAAAGGAGTTTTTGAGTCTGTTCGTCCTGCACTTGGGAAGGAGCATTCTGTCACTGAACAGGCTCCTCTGGTTGCTGATGACGGTGTGCAGAGGGTGACTGGCATCGTCCATGATGTTCAGTAGTTTGTCCATAGTCCTCTTCTCTGCCACCGTCACCAGAGAGTCCAGCTTCATGCCGACCACAGAGCCGGCCCGCCTGATCAGTTTGTCCAGCCTGGATGCGTCCTTCTTGGATGTGCTGCCCCCCCCAGCACATAAGGACATTGGCAACCACAGACTGATAGAACATACACAGGAGTTTCCTGCAGATGTTAAAGGACCGCAGCCTCCTAAGGAAGTATAGCCTGCTCTGTCCCTTCCTGTATAAGTGGTTGGTGTTGCAAGTCCAGTCACAGCCCACGGTACTTGTAGGAATCCACAGCCTCCACCTCGACTCCTTCGATCAGAACTGGTCGTGACCTTGGTCTGGACCTCCCAAAGTCAATGACCAGCTCCTTGGTCTTCGAGGAGTTGAGCTGCAGATGGTTCCTGTTGCACCACATGGCAACACCACACCAGGCTCCTATACTTCTCCTCTCTGTCGCCACTGATGCACGTAACGATGGCTGTGTCATCGGCGAACTTCTGAATGTGACGCAGCTCCGAGTTGTAGCAGAAGTCTGTGGTGTACAGGGTGAAGAGAAGAGAGGCCAGCACCGTGCCCTGGGGTGCTCTGGTACTGTTAATCACAGTGTCAGACGTGTTGGCATTGCATTTCATTTTCTTCCTGTGTTGCAAAATAAATAATTTTTTCAAGTTTTATATGACTTTGGCACCTCCCATGGTAATTCAGGCATGTAGTATGTTCAATCCCAGTGATTAGTCACTCTCTACCCTCAGGTTAGGTTATGCAGCTGGTGTTGATCAAGTAGGAGAATCCGTCCTGCTGGAGCTGCTTCTTGCAAGGCTGTAAATCTTGTTTTATCTGCTCGATGTCTGTCTGGTGGCCATTACAGCCTCTCTTGCTGTGATGAATGTCACAGGTACATGAGTGGGAGGCAGCCTGGGAGTGACACGGTGCAGAACCACAGCAGACAGTGTTCGTGACAGGATGCACGGGAGACATGTACTGCAATTAGAAACGTCTGAGCTGTTACTGAAGTGTTGGCGTGAGGAGGGGGCTCATAAAACATGTCAAGTGCTCGATGGTCTGTTGGAACATGTTCCTGAAAAACAGCTCAGGTTTCATGTAAAACAAAGCCTATAATTTTAAAGTCACAAGAATTGACAAATGTTATAGATGTTGAATAAGGAATATACACAATGAGTTATCACTGCCGGGGTGGGGTGATGCTGACCGACGTGAATCGGAGGCCTTGTTGCAACACAAGGAAGTGGATTATTTTCCTATAACAGCACACCCTAATGTGTTTTTCTTTTATAGCACATCAATTTACCAGTGATTTTGCAATATTTAAATTAGGGCTGTCTGGCCTCCCCACCACCACCACCACCCAATATGAGGCAGTTCTTGCCTTCAATATTCTCAGAGGAGGACGGAGGAAACCATTTGACATGGCCAATCCGGATGGAAATCAAGTCCCAGAGGTGCACCTGTAATATATAGAAAATTACTCCTAGACCTCATGTACGTTTTAATTTGTCTAACCCTAAAATTTGCACTGATATTGGTGACTCCTTCCATAAATGTTAAGTATCTCGTTACAGAAACCTTCAGTCAGTGCGTTTACATGCACATCCAAATCGAGCTACTGTCGGTAATCGAGCTAAGGGTCCCAGCAGGGGTGCCAGAGAAATCCAATCCTACATGCACACAAGTTAATCGAGCTATTGTGTGAGGTACATTGTGCACCCGAGGCACAGGTGGCGCTACACACCCCATCGTGTTGGTACACTTCCGGTTGTCGTCATGAAGAAGAGCTATTCAAGAGTATAAACAAAGTTATCAGTTCCGTGTTCACAAGAAGAACGACGACGAGGACAGCAACATCGAGATAGATATTTATTTATTTCAACTCCTTAAGCTGAATGAGCATGAACTCTATCTCCTCATTGCTCCAGAAGTACACGTTTCTACTACTGTTGTCATGCCAACCGAGGCTGTTGTGTTTCCCGCTTGTGGTCTCGTCACTTCCGGAAGGGGCAGCGCTGAAGTAAGTAGCTCGACTACGTAGCTCGATAGGGTTTACATGCACTAAGTAGCTCGGCTACAATCGCATAATCTAGGTCGCGTAGCTCGATTACGAGAAATCCAGTTCGGTTCGATTTCAGCCGAGCTAAGGCGTTTCCATGGCATTTAGAACTTCGATTTCAGTCGAGCTACGGAGAGAAATTAGATTTTCTCTATGTGCATGTAAACGCACTGACTGTATGCGCTCTTCTATGAAATGAGTCTCTGCCTTCTGACCAATCAGGTTTGAGAACTCAACATTCGCTTCGGTGCAAACAGAAATAAACAGTATGAGATGAATGGCCTTATGATGACCTTCTCAGGACCCGTATTTGTCCTCCAAGTCTACAGGCAGTCATTTTGAGCTCAGGCATCGCTGTAATGACCAGCAGTCACATGACTCAGTTCAAGCGAAGATCTCAAAACATCTCGATTTTCTTCCTGCATGTTTTATAATTTGAATAAACTGTAATGGGCTTGATCCCAGATGTTTTCCTGCATTTGCTTTACAGCAGCATGCAAAGCAGATGTTGGTCTTCGTAGAACTTTAGATCAATTCTCAAGTTAATGTGAAGTTATAACACAGTGCGAGTCAAACACTTTTTTTTTTACTCTCTTATGACCAGGCTTGTCGTTTGCGCTGTCGCCAGGGTGCCAAAACATTTGGTTAACGATTCTTTTCATTTGTTCAGCCTTTTCATTCTCAACCTGATGGTTTTGTGCGCGTGTGTATATTATTAGAACTTTATGCTTTACTGAAAAGACGTTTAGTCCAATGATGAGAAAAAAAAACACCAACTTGTATAAACCACAGCGTGATCATGACGAGTAGAATACGAAGTAGCTGATTGGCTGTTATCCTGTAGCACAGTAATCTCATTTAATTGTTACTTTTTTAAAACTATATTACTGCTTTTTTTTTATATATAGTTTATACATCCCATATTTTATTTTTTTAAACATACGCAGACATTTATACAATAAAATGTTTACGTTTGTATTACGTACAATTTTCTACCCTTCCTTGAGGTAGGTTGCTTTACTTCTACTTTTTGTAAATCCTGAATAAAAATGATTTGAATTCCGATTTAGATCCCACCAGAATGTCGAACTCTAGGGAGTCGGTGACGTATAATAATAATAATATTTCTTCTAAAATTTTTTATAATCAAATGAAAAATTCTAAAATTGTCGTGAAAAGTTATCCGAAATTAAAGGAAGCTCAGTTTCTAAGCAGATCTCTGATCTGTGATGTTTGAAATGCCATGTAGGGTATTTATCATTGGCAGTGCCTTGCCAGAATTATTGGTGCCCCTCTTTTTTTTTTTTTTTTTTTTTTTTTAAATTGAATTAATTACAATCTAATAACTTTGCCAGTTCTTGTTCAGTCGACCTCAAATTTCAGCTGCATGTGTAGAAATGGGTCTTTTTTTTTTGGTTTTTATCTTTTTAGGTATAGAAATGCCATTCACTGGAAAAGAAAAGGCGTTTTGTGTGTTGGAGTACAGTCGAACAAGTCAAAAATTTGTGAAGTTGTTTATGGAATCCACATACCTTTTTTGAATTTCTCATTCAAATTTTGAGGAATAAATCTTATATTGCTCAGCATTAAACCTGTGCAGTTTCATTTGTCTAGATGATGTAGTTTCTGGGATATTTAAATCTCAAATAAAAAATTTTTATGCCACCGTAAGGTGCAAGAGGCATTATGTTTTTGGGTTGGCCATCTGTCTGTGCGTGCATCTGTCCCGAAACCTTGTGAACGCGATATCTCAAAGGCTAATGAAAGGAATTTCACCAAACTTTCATCATTTGTGTGCTTTGGGACAAACATGAACTGAGTAGATTTCGAGATCAAAAGGTCTAAGGTCAAGGTCACTGTGAGGTCAAATGTCTGTCTGAAAACCTTGTGAACACAATATCTCCAAGGCTAAGTAATTTCACCAGGTCACGATTACTGTGAGGTCAAATGTCCATCCCCTATCGAAATCGCGATACGCAGAGCCACGATCCGTATCGCGATACAAGAAGGCAGAATCGCGGTACACCCTTTCAAACTTCTCCTCAGCCCAAAAACAGAGGTGCTTCCAAACTTCAATTTATGAATACTTTTTTATTTAAATTACATTTTAAACTTACTTAAATTACTTTTATTTTTTTATATCTATTAGTAAGTCGCTTTTTCGCCGACCTGCGACAATCTTCTGCGAGTCACGCAACGTCCACACTCGCCACTGGCAGAGCATTCATTTCTTTTAAGCGCTCGCCATTCTGGTTGCGACGCGGGGAGCGAATCTGTAAACAAGCAGCTCATTGGCTGGCTAGGTGTGCCACAAGCCAATCACAATCACTTGACCGGAAAGGCATGCAGTGTTGCCAGATTGGGCGGGTTTAGGTGCTTTTTGGCTGGTTTTGAACATATTTTGGGGTGGAAAACGTTAGCAATATCTGGCAACACTGAAGGCATGTCTGCTTGGGCGGAAGCCTTCTGCGGCAGTTACATTTTGACACGCGAGCAATGTTTCACCATAAAAATTCCGTAATTTCCATCTGTTTTCCGCGATCACAGAAAATCATTGGCCCTATGAGAGTGAGACAGTGAGAGAGCCCCCCCCCCCCCCCCCCCCCCCCCCCCCCCCCCAAAAAATCTTAACGGATTTACACGATTTGGAAAAATGACTTTCAGAACTGAAAAAAACAGGGCTTCCGGCTCAACAGTATTATTTTGAGAAATAAAACAATCTTTGGATATACATTTGTTCATTTTTGCATACATATTACTCATTCTCTGCAGTGGTCTGAATTATTTGTTATTAAATAGTTAATGTAAGTAAGTAAATGTTAATAAGTCAAATTTACTACTTTAAAAATACATTTAAAAAAAATCGTGGGTGTATCGAATCGTGGGTCAAAAATCGCGATTCGAATCGTGAGTTGGGTGTATCGTTACAGCCCTAGTTTTCAGTCATCGTGGTTACTATATGTGACTTTTTTTTTTTTTTTTTCCATAAGGATGTATTTGTGGCCAGATATTTAAAACCTGACAAACTGCCAAGGACAGGAAATGACCCAGCAGTGAGGAGGAACTAGGACATGTTTATCAGGATCTCAAAAATGGTGTTGTAGAGGCAGTCGAGTTCTGTAAAGTAGAAATGCTTGGGAAATTAATAATTTCAACAATTCAGTGGTGTTTAGCTTAAAGGAGAACAGAAGTCATTTTTAAACTTGCTTAATTTCTTAATTAACGTGTTATTTAATTACGTTTTCGGTTTTATTACCCTTATATCGTGACTCGTATTGGCATATTATATAATACTTATCAGCCTTTTTGGTTTATAGCCATGCTAAATGTAGCTCGTTTGGTCCACGGCGGGCGCCGCTTATCCGCGCGATCTTCACAAGACTTGTGCGAGACTTCAAACGTGAAGTGTCAGCGCCGCCATTTTGAAAACTGTTTACACAGCGGCCAGATCGCCATATCGTTCCAATTTAGATTAATTTCGAGATTTGCAAGCTTCATCAGTGATGGGGATTATTCCATACGACTTCGAACCAGCGTGGAATAGAGAAGTTGGAAAGACGACAGGATAAGGACGAGTCCGTCCCGCTGGTATTTGTCATTACTGTCGCACAATTAAAACATGCCGGATCAGGCGGCTGGTGGGTTTTCAAAATAATAAAATACATGCATGTATTTTTGTGATAAATGCATATTATACTGAGCGCATTTCCCATATAATCCTCACTAAGGTTTCGGACAGCGCTACAAAATGGCATCCACACTATATAGTGAACCGGTGAGTGGCCTAGTGGTTAGCAGGTTAGCATGTCCGCCTCTCGATCGGGAGATCGTGAGTTCGACTCACGGTCGGGTCATACCAAAGACCATCATTAAAAAAAAAAAAAGGTACCTACTGCCATCTGGCAAGGCGTGCTGCAATACAGATGCGAGTGGGGAGTCAAACTCTTGCGGTTACCAGAGGACACGCCCCCCAGTGTAACCCTAGCTATGTACTCGGTGAGAGGCCGAGGGCTACGGAAACGGAGATCGGCACCGCCCTATGTGCCACAGGTGTGGGAAGGGCTATATAGTGAGTAGGGAGCGATTTCGGACACACGGAAAACTTCCAGCTTGATTACGTCAGTGTTCGAAAGAGGGCGTGCGCGTCTTTTGACAACATTAGCAGACGTCGGTCACTTTTTGATTTCCGCTGTACGTTTTACTTCCGTCCTACGATGTCTCGCACAGGTCTCAACGAATCTCGTTTACGGCCGTAGCTTTGACATATGGACTGATATATTACAGAGCATATTTCAAACACTCATAACTTGCTATAGCAGCGACAAAATAGCGATCAGAAATGCATTCCGATATTTAATAAAATGAGAAATTGAATTTTGATGATTAAAAAAAATTGCCTTCAGTTCTCCTTTAAAGTGCATATCACGGGTAAATTCAGGAGCAAGATCAATGTCTCATCTCATTATCTGTAGCCGCTTTATCCTGTTCTACAGGGTCGCAGGCAAGCTAGAGTCTATCCCAGCTGACTACAGGCGAAAGGTGGGGTACACCCTGGACAAGTCGCCAGGTCATCACAGGGCTGACACATAGACACAGACAACCATTCACACTCACATTCACACCTACGCTCAATTTAGAGTCACCAGTTAACCTAACCTGCATGTCTTTGGACTGTGGGGGAAACCGGAGCACCCGGAGGAAACCCACGCGGACACGGGGAGAACATGCAAACTCCACACAGAAAGGCCCTCGCCGGCCCCGGGGCTCGAACCCGGACCTTCTTGCTGTGAGGCGACAGCGCTAACCACTACACCACCGTGCCGCCCCCAAGATCAATGTAATTCTCCTATTTTATATTAAACTTTGGTCAAATATCTGTCACATTTTGCATTCCCTGCAATTTAATTTTTTTATTTATTTATTTTTACCTTGCACAATACCAGAAAAATTCAGTTGAAATCAAGCCATTTGAGGCGAATTGGTCCGCCTCTGAAACAACTTGGCATTTGGATTTCCTGGGAAACGTTTGATTTTCGTGACTTCGCGTGTGGGACGCCTCCTTTTGAACCCTACGTCAGCGCTGGTTTGTTTATGAGAAAACGACCTGGTGGTTTTCTGCAAATTTCTTCAACGTTATCGCGTAATTATTAAAATGGTTAACAGACGTATCGTAGGAGGGTGTAGCAACACCAATCATGATGGGATTAGTACTCATCGTTTCCCAAAAGACCGGACAATGAGAGAGAGAAATGGGAGCGCTTGGTCTACACAGGCTGTGCACTGAAACCGTGCAAAGCTCTCGCAGCCTGCTGGCGCTTCCGCAGGTGACGTCACGAATCTGGCTCCAGACTCCCTTGGGATTTTTCCAGACATGTTTTATTTTTATTTTTTTCTGCTGTAGACAGATGGCCTTGTGCAAAATTACCCTTCTGGATGAGTGTGTAAAGAGACACTTTTCATATTTAGAAAAAAAAAAACGAAATTGGTCCAGGATATGCACTTTAAATTATTCCTTCAAAGCGAAGAGAGTTTACAAGGAAGCAGATTCTACTCCGTTCAGACATTATGGTGATGGAGTAGCGAGTTGGAAGGAAAGGGTTAAATCCTGAGCAGTGTGCCATTCTTTTGAAAGCCCACATGCTGTTATTGGAGGTTGGCAAGGAGACGAGTGTTTCTCGAACAGCGGAGGCCTACGTATGCCCTTGGTGTACGGTGGTAATGAACGAGGCAGGGTTGCCAAGGCTCAGGCTTTGTTTTTCAGTGGAAACTTTGGATTGTTGAACAGGGCAGCTGATTCACGGATGAGTGCAGATGGGAACGTGAGACTCCTGCTGCTTCACTGCTATGATGTCTGTTGATTCATTAATAATTCCCCCCCCACACACACACAGGTTTTGGTCCGATTTACTCAGCGTTAAACGGAATGGGGTGTTTACCATGTGAAGGCATCCAACAGTTAATCGCAGCCAGTTGATGCTGGTTCGAGCTCGTCTTGTTTGACGCAGTTGGTCAGGAGGCGAGCAATGAGGAGAACGTGAGCGGAGGGTCAATGAAGCCTTGACGGAAAGGGCTGGTGATTTTATGATAAAAGTTGAGACTAATTCAAGCCTGTGTTAGCTGTATTCTTTGTTGAGATAAAGTTATCGCCCTGCTTTCAAGTAACACGCTTCGTTTCTCACATAGCAATGTAATGAGCTCTGACAGCAGTGTTTAGACAAGCGTAAGTTCCTAACCCCTCTTTGGTAATCTCTGTGCTGCTCAGTGGGGCGTCAGCCGTCGTTTTGTATAATCCAGCCTTGTCCTGGGAGCTTGTGTGGAAACGGAGGAGGAATTTTAACCAGAGCGAGTTTGCTAGCTCGACACTTTCCAAAGCCGTGTAGAAATGCATTGCACCGTTTTCTGTTTCGCTTCAGAGGCAAAGTGCAGTGGTGTTCAGATCATCCTTTCTCATCACATACAAGTGTAATGTTTGGAAAAAGATGTACAGTAGTTCGGTCAGAATCATGGTGCGATAACTCATTTAACATGGGACGATGAGACATGAAGATAGTAACACGGTGACTCGTACCCCTTTTCCACCAACAGGGAGCGGCTTCCGCTCTGGTTTGCGTGCTAAATTGGTTGGGAACCAAAGTATAGCTGGGTTTTCCATAGAAAGCAGTGACACAAGTGGGCGTGTCCATTCGTTGAGAGAGGAAACGGAAAGCAGCGATGGACAACGCGACAGAAAAGGAGGCATCTTCAGAAAAATGGAATAAAAACCGAATATCTTCAATAACGAAGCGAAAGTTCGCAAGTATAATCAATGCACTTTGCTATCGTGTATCGCGCAACGCCTCGTGTTCTTGATGCATCCTTGATTACAGCGTGGGCTGGTTCGCGACCTGGCACCAAGGTTCAAAGGATCCGGAATGGAACCGGTTCAAGAACCCAATCGCGACGGTGATGGTCAAGAAACCCAGACGATAGACTTTAAACATCAGGCTCGGGTATGATACGATACAATTCTTAAAGGAACAGTCCACCGTACTTCCATAATGAAATATGCTCTTATCTGAATTGAGACGAGCTGCTCCGTACCTCTCCGAGCTTTGCGCGACCTCCCAGTCAGTCAGACGCGCTGTCACTCCTGTTAGCAATGTAGCTAGGCTCAGTATGGCCAATGGTATTTTTTGGGGCTGTAGTTAGATGCGACCAAACTCTTCCGCGTTTTTCCTGTTTACATAGGTTTATATGACCAGTGATGTGAAACAAGTTCAGTTACACAAATTGAAACGTAGCGATTTTCTATGCTATGGAAAGTCCGCACTATAATGACAGGCGTACTAACACCTTCTGCGCGCTTCGGCAGCGCATTGATATCTGAGCTCCGTGTCAATGCGCTGCCGAAGCGCGCAGAAGGTGTTAGTACGCCTGTCATTATAGTGCGGACTTTCCATAGCATAGAAAATCGCTACGTTTCAATTTGTGTAACTGAACTTGTTTCATGTCACTGGTCATATAAACCTATGTAAACAGGAAAAACGCGGAAGAGTTTGGTCGCATCTAACTACAGCCCCAAAAAATACCATTGGCCATACTGAGCCTAGCTACATTGCTAACAGGAGTGACAGCACGTCTGACTGACTGGGAGGTCGCGCAAAGCTCGGAGAGGTACGGAGCAGCTCGTCTCAATTCAGATAAGAGCATATTTCATTATGGAAATACGGTGGACTGTTCCTTTAAATCAGCGATTTGATGTTTGACGATGCTACAGAGTCTACTACGATACAGTAGCGGCTGCTGATTGACGCGACCAGCTTTTGTTTCTTAATTTTAATTCTGGATTGAATCTTAATTCACGGACCGACCGCCTCGTTAGCCTCTTAAATTATTTACCCATCCGTTGTGTTGCGTATATTAAAGAAGCCACTACAGCAATACTCCTGCGATGTTGATGTTGCGTTTATTCAAACGTTTTAGAAACCAAGAGAATTACTATCGATTAACTGACCACCTGTACGTCGTACAGCCAAATAGCGTGTTTTTGCAAATGGAAACGGAGCTCGAAGATGCTACAGACTTGGTGTTGCCATGCCAACACATGGACTCGCTGATTAGCCTGCTAGCTAGCTTGTTGCTCTTTGGGCCCCACACATGTACATTCCTGTTAAAGGTGCATCTGGTGAAAATGGCATCCCTTCTTTTTTTCCAAAAAAAAAAAATTTTCTTATGTTCATGAAAAACGCGTCGATTGCTCTGTGCTGCTGATATCGCTAACTCTGCTGGAGTAACATGTTAGTACTATGTTACAACTAACGAAGTATTGGTTGAATTGGAGTTATTGTAGCGAACACCGACAAGTGGTGTGATGCAAATAATGATGTGTACCAGAGCTGTCGTGACTCGTACAGTTATTCGCTGCTCGTCCAGTCAAATTAGTGGACCTGAGCAGTATGAGCAAGTGAGTCTCACAGTGCATATCTCTCTCTCTCTCTCTCTCTCTCTCTCTCTCTCTCTCTCTCTCTCTCAGGTTGTTTTGAGCAGCAGGCATCATGACGCACCAGTACCCAGCACTCTCCCCCGAGCAGAAGAAGGAGCTGCAGGACATCGCCCAGCGCATCGTCGCACCCGGCAAAGGCATCCTCGCTGCGGATGAGTCCACAGGTCTCGCAGATTCGCTTCACAACCTAGGATAGGACTGACTTTTTATTTATGCAGATGCATACTGTACAGAACATGCAGGAACAGCTTACAGTCAGCCTTGTCTTGTTTCTATATATTTAAAGGAGAACTGAAGGCAAAATTTTTGTCATCAAAATTCTATTTCTCATTTTATTAAATATCAGAATGCATTTTTGATCGCTATTTTGTCGCTGCTATAGCAAGTTGAGTATTTGGAATATGCTCTGTAATATATCAGTCCGTATGTCAAAGCAACAGCTGTAAACGAGATTCGTTGAGACCTGTGCGAGACATCGTAGGACGGAAGTAAAACGTACAGCGGAAATCAAGTGACCCTGCGTCCGAAATCGCTCACTCATTCCCTACTCACTATATAGGGAATTACTATATTGAGGTATTTCACCTGACGTCACAGGGTCACGTGACGCCCCGGTGTCCGCCATTTTGAACGTCAAGCTAGCTAATGTCAACAACATCGTAGCTGGTATGTTACTGTAGCAATGTTTACGTTCAGTCATTTGGATGACTGTTAAAACCTTTCAGTCTCAAGTTTTTCCTTTACTGGATTTACTAGTTTACTGAGCTAGCATGCACGCCGGCCGGCCAGCGCGCACGCTAGCTCCCAGCTTGCCCGAGCGCGCTAGCTCAGTAAACTAGTAAATCCAGTAAAGGAAAAACTTGAGACTGAAAGGTTTTAACAGTCATCCAAATGACTGAACGTAAACATTGTTACAGTAACATACCAGCTACTGTTGTTGACATTAGCTAGTGCTAACAGCTAGTTGCTAATACACTGCTACAACTACACCAACCCTAATAATACAGTTCTTGGTCATTGCCTGGTAACAGCAAATTTATAACGGGCCATGTCTCAACAGACTAAGAAGTTATTTCAATGACATTTAATAACATTTTGTTTATCCTGAGGACCGAAAGTAAATGAAAATGTGAACAAACCTTAGCTGTAATAAGATGGCGACCACCAGCTCCAGGGACGACCCACTGATGTAGGCATGTTACCCAGCCTGACACAAAATATTTGTGGGTATCCAAACTCTTATACGCTTTCAGATCAATACCTGTGTATGGCGATGGGTTTTTAACGACATAGGTATACAGATCATGTGGGCCGAAGTCAGGTAAAGACGAGGGCTTCGTGTACTTCCGTACGTCAGTGAACAATCCTGGTGGAAGCAGGTAAACGTCATTCTCTAAGCCTGCTAACCTCAATTTTTGCAAATACCTCTCCCTCTGCTCGCCCTGTAAATGCCCTACGTCGCTGGATAGTGAAGGTGTTTTCTGCATCTCGCTCCTTTTTCTTTTATGTTTTTCATTTGTCGCCTTCCTCGCATTCAAACTGATTCGAGCCGTGACATCCAAAATGGCAGCGTCACATGAGTGAAATACCTCAATAGAGGACTATATAGTGAGCTCATTGGTAAAAAATTTTAAAAAGGCTTTCGGACACTACTCCATCGCTCTGGTATTTACATCATTACTGTCGCACAGTTAAAGCCTAGGTCACAACCGGACGTATTTTTTTTTAATATAATATATATATATATAATATATAATTTTTTTTTTTTTTGGCGTTTCCCAAATCGCTGCTGCCTTTTTTTTTTTTTTTTTTTTTTTTTTTTTTTTGGTTCGTGGAGAAAGATGCACGTTGGCCGTAAGTTTGTCTTGCAACCTGAAAAAAACGTAAGCGCCCGTAGAGTTTGTTTGACATGACAAAGAACCTCTGCGGCTGGAAAATCAGCACGTCACACGCGCGCCCTCCGTGCGTTTCTTGCAAGTAGACCGGCTGTAGGAGCATGTATGGCCGGTTGTGACCGAGGCTTAAACCGTGCCAGATCAGTTGGCTGGTTGGTTTTCAAAATAATAAATACATGCGCGCGTTTTTGTCATAAATCCATATTATACTGAGCATATTTCACACATTAATCAATACAGTCCCTGCAGCTTTCAGTTCTTTTAGATCAAGGCTGAATACTTTCTTCTTTGCCGCTGCCTTTTTGTTAAATAAAATTTTAGACTTTTTTTTAAAATTCGATTTCTTTCAGCGTGACCGCAATGCATGATGGGATATATTGCTTTGGTTAGTGACCACTGGTTGTACACTACTTTTCGTGATGCATTGTGGGATACTTTGAGTGCACTATATAGGGTGTAAATAATTCTCACTAAGGTTTCGGACAGCACTACAAAATGGCGTCCTCACTATATAGTGAGTAGGGAGCGATTTCGGACACAGGGAAAGTGACCAACATGGTCACTTTGCAACGTTGTCAAAAGACGCGCGCGGCCTCTTTCGAACGCTGATGTAATCAAGCCGGAAGTTTTGTTTGTTTTGATAGCAATCAGGAAAGGTTGAAAAAAAGTAGGCAGTAATCGTCATTTAAACTCGTTTTTGTGCAATATTTTGTTTAACAGTTTTCGAAATGGCGGCACTGACACCTGGCTGACGCTTCACGTTTCGAAGCCTCGCACAAGTCTCGTGAAGATCACACGGATAAGGCCAAAAAAAAAAAAAAGTGTGTTTCCGGTAACATGAAATACTAAAATAAGGTCGGTAGGTAGGAAAGGTTTTTTTTTTTTGTTTTTTTTTTTTTGTTCAAAAAAATTAACATAAGTAAACATCTTACAAAATAGTATTTTGGCACAGAATCCTTTATACCACATATAATAAAATAAGTTTTAAATCTTTAAACGAATAAAAAAAAAAATCGCAAGAGTTCGAGTTATGATCTCCAGAAGCGATACTTCATGATATTTTCATGTAATAATGTGAAAACACCTTATCAAGAAATAAAGTGAAAATAACGTCCTAGGCTACTTCCATTAAAAGCAGACGGCCTAGCCTACTGTCGAACTTGGGTCGAGCAAAAACACAGAGCAAAAACATGGTGGAATCCTGAATGACTCCTATTTGTATAAATAGGGGACTACATAGGCGGCAAAATGTAGTGTTTTTCCCTGCCATGGAAGTGCACTTGTATACTGAAAAGGAAGCAATTTGCATTACAGCCTTGAATGAGGATTCAAAATGGCGGCTCGGCTCAGTTTATGCAGGAGGGCTGATAGAAGTGGCGAAACATTTTTACTTTTTATCGTTTCTTTCACAACTTGAATTCGTTGAAACAAAAAATTATGACAAACTAACGCCGCTTACACTAAAATATCGAGGGAAATTTGTAATAACTTTACGGTCGGCAATTTTGACGCGGAAATTCTCGATCGGTCGGTTACCGGAAACACACTTTGTGTGTTTTTTTTTTTTTGGCCTAAGCGATGCCTGCCGTGGACCAAACGAACTAAATTCAACACGGCTAAAAACCGAACAGGCCGATAAGTATAATATTTAATTGCAATTAGTTGCCAATACGAGTCACGATATAAGGTTACTAAAACCGAAAGCGTAATTGAATAACACGTTAATTAAGAAATAAAGCAAGTTTAAAAATGGCTTCAGTTCTCCTTTAAGTTGCACACTGCTAAAAACACAATTCTTAGCATCTTTCAAGTGAACAGGCAAAAATTATGTTGACTATAATTACACTTGTCCACTAAACTAGAAATGATTCAAGTATTTTCTATTAAAAAAAGCTGTTGCAGAATTATTGGCACCTCAGTGACTGAGATTGGGGAATCATGTTGTTGAAATTAAACCTGATGGTCGCCACTTCTTTAAAATGAGACGGCCTTTCAAGTTTGTGAAATTCAGTTCCGTCTGAAATGTGGTCATTGTGATTTATATGTTTATTTCTGGAATATCTCACAAAATATCAGGCCATTCTGTGACTGGGAAGTTATTTAATTTGAAGGGATTAAAGCAAATAATGTGCATGAAATCGCTCACTTCACGCAGTCGAGCAGACAGAGGAAGTCCATGTGCGCAGGTTTACCTTTGAGCGTGCACTGACAGTTCCATCATTCTGTCGCTAAATGAACAGCTGATCACACCGAGGTGCTCGCTGACCGCCGATATTTATTAGTTTGATAATTCCTGCGTTTCCTTTCCTTCGTATATAACATAACGTCTTTTCTTCTCGCTTTCTTTCCGTTACTGTAGTCGGTCTTTCACGTTTCATTCGCGCACTCACGTCCTCCATTTTTCTCTCCTGTTTCAAATTTGTATCCCACAATGCCTTGCGTGAACGAGGAAAGCCCACCACATGATGTGATGCATAATGTTGTATCTTGAATTGGGTCACAGTGAAGCAGGAACAAACAGCGGAGAATTTAGGGCCACATGGCCTTAAATTCATTAATTTTTTTTAATTTTTTTTTTAACTAATAAAATTGGAAGTCTGTGATTCGAATTCAGTAGCTGAACACAAATAATTGGGTGTTGAGAAATTCTTTTTATGACCTCAACTTGAAAAATCTGAAAGGCAGTCTAGCTTTAAACTAAAATATAAATGTTTTTTATCAATATGATTCTTGAAATGATTGTTCTTAAGAGCTAGCGAAAAAGCAAGTCTGTTTATGTATGTACATTTGAACTAAGTTTCACAATTCTATGCAAATTGAGTACGAATCGACAATAAAGTGCAGAATCTAAACGACTGGCTCGAATATTTCCTCAAGCCTGTCCTGTGTCGCTCAACGCCCATAAGCGACTTGTGTAAGGGTTGTTTTACAATCAGGGGACAAAGTTTGTGTCACAGGGGTCCAAAATTCAAATTGATTCAAACTGGTTCTTGTACCAGTTTTTAAGTGAAGGACAAGTTAAAGAACAGATTTCAGGTAATTTTTTGACGTGTGTGTGTATGGTAGTTTTGTGTAATCTGCTATAAGATAAAGAAGATTAAGTGTAGCTTTAAGCAGGGCTGGGAGAAACAAATGAAGTGATTCTCAGAGAGGACTTTTTTTTTATTTATTTATTTATTTTTTTTTTGACACAATTCCATACTAATTTGATCAAAATAGTCTGAAAACTTACTGGCATTCAACATTAAAACTTAACTATGTTTCCAATGATATGGAACCAAATATGTGTTTTATGGTATAAAGAATGATTTAAGTTAGGGCTGCACAATTAATCGAATTTAATCGAAAATCGCGATTTTGGCTGCCACGATTAAATTAAATGAAAATTGCGATTTATTTCCGTTTAAAATGCGAGCTCTGCTGCATATCTGATCAAGCACTTTTTGACCAGTACTCCGCCAAACCATTAGGGGGCGAACTGACGCATGTAAGGTTTCATTACTCCGCCTAAATAAGCAAGCAAGCCAAGTGCGCAGAGCTTCAGTGCAGCAGTATCCAGTGTTGCCAGATTGGGCAGTTTTAAGTGCATTTTGGCAGATTTGAACATATTTTGGGCTGGAAAACGTCAGCAGTATCTGGCAACACTGGCGGTATCTTCTTCAAGGGGTGATAGCGTGAGAGTAGGTAACAGATTGAGCGTATTTAGCACTGGAGGCAATGCTGTGACCTGCCTTCGCTCATGTTTAAAGCCAGAGCATGTTGATAGGCTGGTCTTTCTAGCTAAAAACTTGTAGGCCTCAGTATAATGCTGTGTAATTGTTGCAATTGAGTTTTCAGTTCCTTCATCCTTTGGTAATTTCTTGGATAAATTTCATTTATTTGTCATTTGGAAATCAGAATTTCTCTTTTAAAATTCGTTCTGCACTGAAAGCTGTTCATATTGTTTGTTTGAATATAGTGAAATAAAATTTAAGTGATTTCCCTAACATCAAGAATAATCGTGATTAATAATCGTGATTACAAGTTTGATCAAGATAATCATGATTATCATTTTTTCCATAATCGTGCAGCCCTAATTTAAGTGCATCCCTTTTGGAGCTACCTGTGGTCAAAAAAAGTACTTTTTCTAAATGACACGAGTAATTTTGCTAAATATGACATATATTGCCATAACCTAGTAAACTAGACCCAACCGCCTAGCGGCCAAAAATATTTTTGCCTACGAGTGGGTCTAGCCTCACACCATATCAACAAAACACCCCGGGCATCAAATCGTGCCCGCCAATCACAACGCAAGGTTTTTGTTTGGATTCTTTGGGCGGGCTTTTGCAGGAGTGACGACAAAGCTGCGCGACGCTGGAGAAAGCGCAACAGGAAAGATGGCTACGGCTAGTGAACAGCACGCGTTTGACTCCGCTTTGGAATCAGTTTTAGAAGAATTAGACTTGGAGTTTTCGTTGAAACATGAGCAGGAAGAGGCTCTCCGCTCGTTCCTTTTCAAGAAGGACGTTTTCGCTGTTTTGCCGACCGGCTATGGCAAAAGTCTGATCTACCAGCTGGCTCCGCTCGTAGCCAAAAGGATGGGGCTAGTTTGTGCAGTACGAAGAATTAATAAACAGCTTTGAAACATTACTTTTTGATTGTTTCTTATTTTCCCGTTATTTTAAACTTAAGGGAAATTATTTCACCAAACACCACTAAATAAAAACTCTCAAAAACAGTTTAAGCAAACACTTGAACAAAAGGTGTATGTTAAGTATGTGGTACAGACTCCAAACTTGTGGTCATTATCTCCAAACTTCTTAATATCTAGAACCTGTTTATTTATTAATACGCATTTTGAAAAATTATTTATTTCAAGGCCTCCCCCACTGCTTTCTGTCGCTCTGACTACGTCACAGTCACTGTTGCACTGATTGGTCAGAGCGTTGGCCTATACGCACAGAGACAGTTTGAAAGACAGCGGGTTGTTCCTCCCACACCCTTCGGAAATGCCTACGGATCGAGGCCAGACTAAATATTCACATTTAGTCTGGCTTGCCAGGCTAATATTGCCATACATTCACCAAAAATAATGTTATCACAATTTTTTTTTGCATGGTAAATAGAGCTATCACAGGGCTACAATAAACAACCAAGTTTATTTAGTCAAGCCTTTTGATACTGAAGATAATAAGTGTTAAATGTGATTTTTAGCTTGTGTACCCTGATTGTAAAACAACCCGTAACTAGTTTTCACATCGGATGAGGCTTGTAGTAGTAATAATCACTTTCGATATACTTTTCGCAACGGTTACAGAAGTTTGAGGTTTGCAGCAGTTCCTCTTGGCATGAAGCAATAAATTTGTGTGTGTGTGCAAACAGGCAGCATGGCCAAGCGCCTGAACCCTATCAGCGTTGAGAACACGGAAGAGAACCGCCGTCTGTACCGCCAGCTCCTCTTCACGGCTGATGAGCGCATAAACAACTGCATCGGCGGCGTCATCTTCTTCCATGAGACGCTTTACCAGAAGGCAGATGATGGCACTCCTTTCACCAAGATTATCAAGGACAAGGGCATTGTCGTGGGCATTAAGGTATAATTACAGCCCCATCCACCCAGGTGGCATGAGAACATCAAGACAGTGTTTTCTTATGCTGAATTTATTTTATATATGAATGAAAAATCTTGCTTTTGAGAGCTCATGGAAGCAGGAGGAAATGTCAGTGAGTGTAAATAAAATGGCCAGTGCGGGATTAGGATTAGGGATTAGGTGACCGTACAAAGTGGCAACTGGAGTGAAATGCTGCCTCTTTGACTGACTACATGATTTAATTATTAAAGATGTTAGACAGTGGGTGCAGAAGAGGAAATTTTCCGTCAGCGAATTACATTTCTCCTTAAAGGAACAGTCCACCGTACTTCCATAATGAAATCTGCTCTTATCTGAATTGAGACGAGCTGCTCCGTACCTCTCCGAGCTTTGCGCGACCTCCCAGTCAGTCAGACGCGCTGTCAGTCCTGTTAGCAATGTAGCTAGGCTCAGTATGGCCAATGGTATTTTTTTGGGGCTGTAGTTAGATGCGACCAAACTCTTCCGCGTTTTTCCTGTTTACATAGGTTTATATGACCAGTGATATGAAACAAGTTCAGTTACACAAATTGAAACGTAGCGATTTTCCATGCTATGGAAAGTGCGCACTATAATGACAGGCGTACTAACACCTTCTGCGCGCTTCGACAGCGCATTGATACGGAGCTCAGATATCAATGCGCTGCCGAAGCGCGCAGAAGGTGTTAGTACGCCTGTCATTATAGTGCGGACTTTCCATAGCATAGAAAATCCCTACGTTTCAATTTGTGTAACTGAACTTGTTTCATATCACTGGTCATATAAACCTATGTAAACAGGAAAAACGCGGAAGAGTTTGGTCGCATCTAACTACAGCCCCAAAAAATACCATTGGCCATACTGAGCCTAGCTACATTGCTAACAGGAGTGACAGCGCGTCTGACTGACTGGGAGGTCGCGCAAAGCTCGGAGAGGTACGGAGCAGCTCGTCTCAATTCAGATAAGAGCAGATTTCATTATGGAAGTACGGTGGACTGTTCCTTTAACACGGCCAACATGTAACAGCGAGGTGAAATGAGTATTCAGGATTCCCAGTTTAATTTTTCTTATTTAACACATTTCCAGTGCAAGTATCCACCAAAATAACACCCGATGTCTCGAAGTTCTTAAAGGAGAACCGAAGGCAAATGTTTTATCAAAATTCTATTTCTCATTTTATTAAATATCGGAATGTGTTTTTGATCGCTATTTTGTCACTGCTAGAGCAAGTTGAGTGTTTTGAAATATGCTCTGTAATGTATCAGTCCAAAGCAACGGCCGTAAACGAGATTCGTTGAGACCTGTGCGAGACATCGTAGAACGGAAGTAAAACGTACAGCGGAAATCAAAGTGACCCTGTGTCCGAAATCGCTTGCTCGTTCACTACTCACTATATAGGGAATTACTCTATAGAGGACTGTATAGGGAGCTCATTGGTAAAATGAAGAAGAAAAAAAACCCACTTTTGGACACTAGTCCGTCGCGCTGTTATTTACATCATTACTGTCGCACAATTAAAGCGTGCCAGATCAGTCAGCTGGTGGGTTTTCAAAATAATAAATACATGCGTGTGTTTTTGTGATAAATCCATATTATACTGAGCGCATTTTACACATTAATCAGTACAAAGTCCCTGCAGCTTTCAGTTCTTTTAGATCAAGGCTGAATACTTTCTTCTTTGCTGCTGCCTTTTATTAAATCAAATTTGAGACTTTTAATTTGATTCCTTTCAGCGCGACCGCAATGGATGGGATATATTGCTTTGGTTAGTGACCATCGGTTGTACACTACTTTTCGTGATGCATTGTGGGATACTTTTGAGTGCACTATATAGGGTGTAAATAATCCTCACTAAGGTTTCGGACAGCACTACAAAATGCCGTCCCCACTATATAGCGCCCTATGTAGTGAGTAGGGAGCGATTTTGGACACGGGTTGTCAAAAGATGCGCGCGTGCTCTTTCGAACGCTGATGTAATCAAGCTTGAAGTTTTGTTTGTTTTGGTAGCGATCAGGAAAGTTTGAAAAAAGTAGGCAGTAATCGTCATTTAAACTCGTTTTTGTGCAATATTTCGTTTGGAAAACGGTTTTCGAAATGGCGGCACTGACACCTGGCTGACGCTTCACGTTTCGAAGTCTCGCACAAGTCTCGTGAAGATCGCACGGATGAGCGACGCCTACTGTGGACCAAACGAACTAAATTCAACACGGCTAAAAACTGAATAGGCCGATAAGTATAATGTTTAATTGCAATTAGTTACCAATACGAGTCACGCTATAAGGTTACTAAAACCGAAAACGTAATTGAATAACACGTTAATTAAGAAATAAAGCACGTTTAAAAATGACTTCAGTTCCCCTTTTAAGAACCTTATTAAACAGTACTCAAATGGAAAAACCTTTACTACAGAGCCATAGCAATGATCTTAAACGTCCCGGTTGGTACAACCGGTTCGATAACGTGCAGCTGGAAAGTCCATGGAACCAGACAGGTCCATCAGGCAAGATTTTACAACCTGCTCTCCGACTAATATTAAGGAAGGTTAGAGAGGAGCCACTGGAAAGGAGTTGCAGGACGACCTGAAAGCAGCAGGAACAAACCATAAGCAATGAGCTGCATCGCGGTCATCTCTTTTCCTACACCACATATAAAACTCCTCTGCTAAGAAGATCTTCAGGTTCAATATAATCTGTGCCGAGTTTCCTAAAAGCATCGTAGCACGAAGATCGTTAAATGGTAGAGCGAGCAGCACAATGAACTCTCTCTCTCTCTCTCTCTCTCTCTCTCTCTCTTAAAGATGCTCTTAGCATTAAGAGGCTTTTGAGAAACCCGGCACTGATCTGGTGAAACAAATGTAGAAGTCTTTGATGGTAATGCTGCGTTCATGTGCTATGGGAATTATGGTAAATACCAAACGCCGACATGGAAAGCACACATGAACGCCCCCTCTTGTGGTATTTTCCACTGGGCAACTCGTAGAAAATTTTGATACACGGGTTGCCGAGATGAGATGAACTTTAACCTTTTCAACATGGCGGCGAGCAGTACAAGACTAGCTTATGAACCAAGAAAGAAGTGGTTTTCACCTACGGAAAGCTGACTCTCACCTTTTAAACGAGTCATGTTATGTATATTATGTTATAATATGTATATTATAACCTAATACAAAATATTCTGTGGCTGTCCAAAGAACGCCAACAATGATCTAGATACTGGCTACTCTCATTGTGGCTACAGCCAAATTTCCAAAAACTGCGTGGCATTCGGTGTGTTAAGAAAATCTCTACTTGTCATGATGAGGAAATATTCAGCATTATTTACCTTTTGACTTTTGATAACTCGTATTCCTGCTGCAGCTGATTAACAAGGCAATCTACAGGGATGGGAATTTTCCGCGGAATTCCGCGGATTTTATCAACCCAGGGGTCATTTTTGTGAATCGTCTAAATCCGAGGAGAAAATATTTAGGGGGGGGGGTTAGGTATGTGTTGACCCGGTCAACCATCGGGAACAAGGCTCTGTTTACATCGGCAGTTCAGAACGTACGCTGTATTTGATTGGCCGTTGAGAGAGAAATATCGCGAGTATGGTAAACGAGCATAGATAGGAAAGGCCAAAATGTCACATGCAAGCTTCGTTCTGGTTGGTTCTTCGCGTTTCGCTTTCTTACTCATTCAACATGGCGCTCCACGAGGCCGGAGATTGAGGATGTAACAGCGAATAAGAGCTTCAAAATGGTGAAAATTATCACAAAAGAAAACGAATCGCTTATTCAGATTAGCTGCTAAAAGGAAAAAAAAAACATCTCTGCAATGAAGCATTCCTAGAAAAAGAACTTTGTAAATATGTTGAAAACTTAGAGTAGTGTTGCTGGTTATATGTGATTGTGACTTTGGGAGCTGAGAGAACTGTTCAACAGGGAAATTGTGTTTCTGTTGAGACAAGTTCACTGCAAAAGAGGTAACTGCATTCTTTAATAAAGTAACTGAAACATTTACAGGATTATGTCAAATATTCTGTCTTTATATGTTTAATTTATATTCATCATTCCTTTCATTCTAGCATGAAGTTAAAAATTGTTTTTAGCTGAGCATTATTGAGACTATTTTTGTTTATTAGTGTCCAAAACTCAAGCTTCTTTGGACTGAAAATATTATTCAACTGGGCAATCTGAGACCATTTCTAGTGGTCTAAAATGTATAAAACTCATTAGCTTCCGGGGGCCTTTGGCCCCCTGGACCCCCGACCAGGCTCCACCCTGGACCTGGCTGGGGGCCGATGGTCCCCAGACCCCCGATTTAAATTTTCAGCTGAAAATACAATTTCTCATTCTCATCCCTGAATCTGATTGTTTTAGCCAAATAACAGGCCTGATTCTGAATCTGGTCCACCATCTTTAATTTGTCAACAACAACAAAAGCATGTGAACACAACACACTGGTAAATACCACTTCCCAATGGGAAAATATCATCTTCCCATAGCACATGAACGCAGCATAATTCTATTCAACTTGTTGTATTTGGAGAATGAAGGGTGTCCAAGAAAAGCGTGTGAATGTTTATTTCCTCTCACTGTACTGTATGTTCCTTGGTAAGAATGCTGCCTTTTAGGAATTAAGTCAATTTTTTTTCTTTTTTTTTTTTTTTTCTTTTCACGGTCCACTGCTAAAGATTGTTTTTTCCCTGTAGGTTGACAAGGGTGTCGTTCCTCTGGCAGGGACCAATGGTGAAACCACAACACAGGGTAAAGACATCATTTACTAAACAAGTATTCACACCCCTACCGGTTTGGGATGTCCTGAATCACAGAATTGCCCATAATATTGAAGTGGGGAGGGCAGGGCTCGAAATTAACTTTTTTTTTTTTCTGTGTCCCCCAGTGGTCCCGAATTCTGTGTTGTATTGTCCCGAATGGAAGCAATAGTGTCCCCATTTTTTTCCTCTCTGAAATAACCAGTGGTTAATATTATCATATGAAGTTACTATTATATTTGTAACTATGCGATTTTGAACCCTTTATATCATTTTTACAATAAGTCACAAGACACAAGCGACACATGTCCAATACATCATCTACTTCAAAATTACAGTTATTGCATTTTCCGTTTATTAAACTTTGGCGATCTCACTGTATGAATAGATACCCGTTTATTTAAAGGGGCCAACTAGCTCATTCAGAAAATGTTTCAACTCCCTACATCTGCAGTACACTTTAGTTGAAAATAAGACCCCTTTTATGTTCATTTCATCTACTTATACCTTGAATATCTGTTGGCACTTATAAGGCCAACTTATAATTTTCACCATTACCGTTATCCATTTTTATGAACTTTCCGTTATCCATTACCGTTATCCATTTTTATGAACTTTCCGTTATCCATTTTATGAACTTTCGCTGCCAGGTGCAAACGTTAGCAACATCAGCATAGTGCCAGGTCCGAGCCTAGCTGTGCTGCTGACTGACTAAACTTTCTGAACTAGAAAGACACCAAGAAAACTCACTTATTCTGTTGAACGGTATCTTCCGTCAATATCATCCACATCATTCCTGTTGTATTTTATAACGTGTCTAACAGTGTTCATTCAGTTCATTCAGTTGCTAGCGTTGCCTGCAGACCAGGCGATGACACTTTGGATCCTGAAGGTCCCGGAGACGTTATGTCTGGGCTTTCAGTTTCTTCCCCGCGGTCGGTCCGCTTCAACCACTTCAGCATTTTTGTTCTGGCAAGAGTCGGCGCAGCGTGTGCGGTAGCAATTCCATTCCAAGTCCATATAATGCGGACACCGGCCGAAGATTCTAGAACAGAATGCGCTGCTCTGTAGCCTACGGATGCAGGTGCATCGAAAGTGTAGCTACTATGTATTTTTCGCTGTTAACGTTTTAAAATTAAAATTGACAAATTAGGTGAATGTCTATGTGTGTGTTACGGCTTTGTAAATAATATTAATGTAGAACTTTTTTTCTAGGTCTATTTTTTTCCATTGTCCCGGGATTGTCCCAGATATGATAATTTTGTGTCCCGATGACATTTTTTATGGTCCCCGGGACATCGGGACACCGTTAGTTTCGAGCGCTGGGGGAGGGTCAGGAAACGTAATTTGCAAAATTATTCGCAAATAAAAGTACTACAATTTGTGACCCAAGTGTTCACTCTTTCATTTTTCTGCTCATTTTACAGTCTTTAATCTGAAACCTAGACTTTTTTTTATTCTTTTAACGGGGTGTATTTGAGCCTTGACCGGGATGGTTCCAGCCCACAGGGAACATGTTTGGCACCCTCAGTAGGTGATGAGGTCGTGAAGACGTCAGACCTGATTTTCCTGTCTTGTGCGTGCAGGGTTGGACGGCCTGTCGGAACGCTGTGCTCAGTATAAGAAGGACGGAGCTGACTTCGCCAAGTGGCGTTGTGTGCTGCGGATCAGCGAGACCACTCCTTCAGAGTTGGCGATCAAGGAGAACGCCAATGTCCTGGCTCGCTATGCAAGCATCTGCCAGCAGGTGGGCGCTGAAACACCTCAAGCTGCGCAGTTTGTACAGTGATGGTGATAAACGAGAGATCCAGTAATTCTATCCTCGTTGTTCTGTTTTTGTAGAACGGCATCGTGCCTATCGTAGAGCCCGAGATCCTGCCTGATGGAGATCATGACCTCAAGCGTTGCCAGTACGTCACGGAGAAGGTAAATAATGTTTTGACGTGTAATTGTAACCATGTAAGAGGAATAAAACGGTGATGTGCTGAAGGTAACGGCTTTGTGTTTTGTGCCACTGCACGCTGGTGTTTTGATTATTTTCCTTTAAAAGTGGGATTTTGTTAATATTCTTGACTTGCAAGTGACATCAAGGCAAAATAGAAACCCGGATGTCGGCCATGTTGGTGGATGTAAATACAAATGCAGGGTCAAGCAAAATTCCATACAAAACGTAGTCACGCGTGCGCAGCTCTCGTTGTTTGTCGGCTGCTTTAAGTATTCTTTTAGCTATACCGTGACCGTGGCACGTTCCGGGGTTTGTTTGTTTGGAATCCCGTCCACAATTCAGAAAGAGAGCGAGGAAACTCTGAGGCTTAGTACGGAGAGGAGACGAGGGGATCAGGACATTTCGTCCAAAGCCATTTTCATACGCACGATCAATTATTTTATATTTCCGGTATTCCTGTGTTCAAGAATGAAAGCCCCACGAGAGCGCTGCTCCACGCTTAAAGATCCAACCGGCTTTAAAAAAAAAATTAATAACCCTGCTAACGAAGCTCCCAGCGAAGCCAAGTTTTACAGGCCCCTCCCTCTAAGCCGCCACCTTGGAAAGAGCACGGTCTCGGGTCAGTAGGACCGCGCCTCGGCCCGGGATTCACGAATAGAGCCGCCGCGAGAGCATTCCTCGGCACCTAAAGATTTAACGTGATCCATACTATGGCACTCATTTGCTTTACAAAAATGTTTTGCTTCGGTCAAATTCCGTTCAGAATTCCTTCTTTTTTCGAACAAACAAGTACCTGAAATATAAAATAACCAATCGTGCGTATGAAAAAAGGCTTTGGACGAAGTGGTCATGGGACGAAATGGCCTGTATTTGTACTCTGTGGTCAGTAGAAGCATCTTCAGAAAAGCCTGACCTTTTATTTTAAAAAAAAAAAAAGTGGGTCAAAACGACACCTCTATCTTCGCCCGATCGTTCAAATCGTGGTAATGCTGAGAAAATTCAGCATTGTTTACAGACGCGCTTTCAGCAGCTGCCATCCTGGTTGCTTTGTATATCCACCATCGTGGCGGACATGCACGGCGTAGCACGTTTTGATCACGTGGTTGCTAACTCAAGTTGAACCACTATAAGGCCCAATCCCAATTCTAATTTCTACCCCTTCCCCTTGGCCCTTCCCCTTGAAACTGAGCTACAAGGGATAGGGCTTGAAATTCAACCCTTACGTATTGGGATAGCCCTTCAACGATCGCATACGTCATCGCGTACCTCCGTCAGCGTTTACGTTAGCAAAACGCGACCAAATGCGTCATTGGCTGCGACCAGCCGCTACAGTCAGAGCCAGAACCAGAAATCTCTGCTGGCAGGGTGTGATTTGTTAACTAACACCACTGAATGGGATATCTTTGGCGCTTCGTGCACCACATCCGACAGAATGAGGTGTCAGAACACTCATGTAAACAATAAAAGCGAGAATAACAGAACAAAACGTACGCAGTAAAGCAACCGAAAACAATACTCACTCCCAAAGCTTTTTAGCAGCAGCTTGGATTTCAGAAATCGCTGCTCATTCTCAGCTCGAAAGCGAATCAAGCGGCGTGTTTCCTCTGGATAACAACTTAAAACACGTAAATAATGGAGAAAATACATTTATGACAATCTTTCGCCGCGGGAACCGCCATCTTTCTGAAATCCGCATGAAATCTCGCTGAAATCCGCATGGCATTGTGGGAAATCACTCAAACCCCTTCGTTCGGAGTCAGCTCCAGGAAAATCTCCGTTTGGAGGGGTACAGAAGCCCTCCCCCTTCCCCTACCCCTCCGCGTTAACTGGGATTGGGATACCCCTACCCCTTCACGTGAACGTGCAAAATAGAGGGGAAGGGCCAAGGGGTTGGTCCAAGGGGTGAAATGGGATTCGGCCTAAGTCTTGGAGGGAGGAACTTTGTGTACGTGGGTAGAAATGCGGGTAGGCTCAATGGGTTTTAAAAAAAAAAATATCTTATTCAAAAACACCTTTTTAAGCATAAGAGATCTATTTTTCACAAATTTTACGTCACGCACCTTTTAAAGAAGATGCCGTTTTATTCCTTCTCACAGGTGAACGGAAAAATAATGCCATCTCTCAGGGTTTTCTGTTGTGCCAGTTTACTTCAGTATTTTTTGGGGGGTTTGTTTTTTTATTTTCTTCACAACAGTTTCTTATAACGTTGGTCTTTTCAGCCAGCGTTGTCTCCAGCAGCTGCCCTGATGTTCATGTTTCAACAGGGTTTCTGCGGAGTCTTAAAGTCTAATTTGATAATCCTAATTTACGGCCTTAAAAAGTC
Organism: Neoarius graeffei; assembly: GCF_027579695.1. Classification (NCBI taxonomy): domain Eukaryota; kingdom Metazoa; phylum Chordata; class Actinopteri; order Siluriformes; family Ariidae; genus Neoarius; species Neoarius graeffei. Next base: position 75,887,315 of record NC_083580.1, read on the forward strand.
TAAAATACGAGCATATTTTGCATTGTAGGTCTTAAATGTAATTTTGTGAAGTCTTAAATCCTTGCGTCCATTTTTTTTGTTAAATGCGTTGGTGATATTCATAATTGGTCATATAGGCTAGGCCTACTTAGTATCAGTAGGCTACGCTGCAAACTACAAATGAGACAGTGGAATCCGGCGTCTAGCCCGGTTGGCATGGTGATGCACAGGGCATGGCACGCGCACATTTGGACAGTAGAGCCTAAAAGAAGCGAGGGAGATCGTCACGGTTTGTAGCAAAATGGGCAAATGCAAGTTTAACGACTGCTGGCTTGAACGCAATGATTTCGTAGACTGGTTAAAACGTGTACCAAACAATCCGTTTGAGGCGTACTGCACATTGTGCAAAAGAACACTCAAACTCAGCACCCTGGGTGTAAAGGCACTGGAATCGCCCGCGAAAGCGGAGAAGCACCAGGCTGCCCATAAAAGTCTGCAACAATCGCATGCCATGACTCAATTTTGTTCACCGTTGTCAGGTCCAAGCACATCTCGGGACGGTGTATCAGCTAACTCCGTGCAAACTGCAACGCTACAACACGCAAACCGTACGGAATCGAATGCCTCATCCTCAAGTGATTTGCGGGATGTCTTTGGCTCCGCTGCAACTTAGTTCCTCATTAATGCAAGAGCGCACCCTAGGGATGTAATGAGTTCATTGGTGAATGATAAATTTTGTTATTTTGAAAGTAATTCAGGCTCATCCAATCTTCTTTTTTTTTTTTTTTTTTTGTGCGGCATAAGTCTTAAATTTGGCGCGGTGGTGTAGTGGTTAGCGCTGTCGCCTCACAGCAAGAAGGTCCGGGTTCGAACCCCGTGGCCGGCGAGGGCCTTTCTGTGTGGAGTTTGCATGTTCTCCCCGTGTCCGCGTGGGTTTCCTCCGGGTGCTCCGGTTTCCCCCACAGTCCAAAGACATGCAGGTTAGGTTAACTGGTGACTCTAAATTGAGCGTAGGTGTGAATGTGAGTGTGAATGGTTGTCTGTGTCTATGTGTCAGCCCTGTGATGACCTGGCGACTTGTCCAGGGTGTACCCCGCCTTTCGCCCGTAGTCAGCTGGGATAGGCTCCAGCTTGCCTGTGACCCTGTAGAACAGGATAAAGCGGCTACAGATGATATGAGAAGTCTTAAATTTAACCTGTTATGGTCTTAAAAAGGTCTTAAATTGAACTTATTCAAGCCTGCAGAAACCCTGTTCAAGGATCTGCTTTATGGTATTTGGTGCTCAGCAGTGCCCCTAGTGGTCAGAAGCTATAAGCCAACAATGCATTCTAAAGCCTAGGTCACAACCGGACATACAATTTTTTTTTTTTTGGCCGTGCGATTTTTGGCGTTTCTCAGATCTCTGCTTTTTTTTTTTCGTGGAGAAAGACGCACGTTGGCCGTAAGTTTGTCTTGCGACCTGAAAAACGTAAGCACCCGTAGAGTTTTTGACATTACAAAGAACCTCTGCGGCCGGTCTACGGCTCGAAAATCAGCACGTCACACGCGCGCCCTCCGTGCGTTTCTTGCGTTTTCTGCACGTAGACCGGCCGTAGGAGCACGTACAGCCGGTTGTGACCGAGGCTTAATACATTTCACCTTCTGATGCATTACTGTGCTCCAGGTCCTCGCTGCCTGCTACAAGGCTCTGTCTGACCATCATGTCTACCTGGAGGGCACACTGCTCAAACCCAACATGGTGACCGCCGGACACTCTTGCCCCACCAAGTTCTCCTCTGAGGAGATTGCCATGGCAACAGTCACCGCCCTGCGCCGCACCGTTCCTCCAGCAGTCACAGGTAACGAATCGTAGCGCTTGCATTTGTCTTAAATTAGCATTACGCTCTTGAATGATATTGGACGTCATTCTGGGTAACCTGTGTTACTTTTTTTGTGTGTGTGTGTGTGTGTGTGTGTGTGTGTGTGTGTGTGTGTGTGTGTGAGAGGGAGAGATTTAATCCCTTCGTGGTCTCCACACAGTAGATGATTAGCTTTACACTTGTACAACAGTTTAAGTGCTGACCTTTACTCAACAGTGTGGCTAATCGATTGCCTTTTCTCACCCAGGCGTAACCTTCCTGTCTGGAGGACAGAGTGAGGAGGAGGCATCAGTCAACCTGAACGCCATCAACACCTGCCCCCTGACCAAGCCGTGGGCACTGACCTTCTCCTACGGCCGCGCTCTGCAGGCTTCAGCCCTCGGCGCCTGGCGCGGGGTCAAGGAGAACACGAAAGCCGCCACGGAGGAGTTCATCAAGCGCGCTGAGGTGGGTTTTGGAGTTTCTGCCTGCGCTTGTTTGCTTGTTACGACAGAATTGATCAAAATGTTCATCAAGCGACTCGCTGTTAGAAGACCAATATCGCGTTATAACGGAGAACGTATTTTCCAAGACGAACTCAATTTCCAGATGTCCTAATCCTCTACCAAGAGCTGTCCATTGTGACTAGCCTGGCAAGCCAGACTAAATGTGAATATTTAGTCTGGCCTCGATCCGTAGACATTTCCGAAGCGGGTCGGAGGAACAACCCGCTGTCTTTCAAACTGTCTCTGTGCGTATAGGCCAACGCTCTGACCAATCAGCGCAACAGTGACGTAGTCAGAGCGACAGAAAGCAGTGGGGGAGACCTTGAAACTAAATAATTTTTCAAAATGCGTATTAATTAATAAACAGGTTCTAGATATTAAGAAGTTTGGAGATAATGACCACAAGTTTGGAGTCTGTACCACATACACATTTTTTTCCAAGTGTTTTTCAAGGGTTTGCTTAAACTGTTTTTGAGAGTTTTTATTTAGTGGTGTTTGGTGAAATAATTTCCCTTAAATTTAAAATAACGGGAAAATAAGAAACAATCAAAAAGTAATGTTTCAAAGCTGTTTATTAATTCTTCGTACTGCACAAACTAGCCCCATCCTTTTGGCTACGAGCGGAGCCAGCTGGTAGATCAGACTTTTGCCATAGCCGGTCGGCAAAACAGCGAAAACGTCCTTCTTGAAAAGGAATGAGCGGAGAGCCTCTTCCTGCTCATGTTTCAACGAAAACTCCAAGTCTAATTCTTCTAAAACTGATTCCAAAGCGGAGTCAAACGCGCGCTGTTCACTAGCCGTAGCCATCTTTCCTGTTGCGCTTTCTCCAGCGTCGTGCAGCCTTGTCGTCACTCCTGCAAAAGCCCGCCCAAAGAATCCAAACAAAAACCTTGCGTTGTGATTGGCGGGCACGATTTGATGCCCGGGGTGTTTTTGTTTATATGGTGCGAGGCTAGACCCACTCGCTAGGCAAAAAATATCTTTGGCCGCTAGGCGGTTGGGTCGAGTTTACTAGGCTGCATTGTGACCATTTAACAGAAAAATTGCTACGATTGATTTGATTAATTTGAATTATTCTACTTTGAGGGTTTTCTCAAGGTGGAGTCAATATACTTGTTCTCATTTTAAGCTTTGAGATGATTGTCCATGGGTAAGAAGGATTTAGGAATACGTGTGGGAACTTACGAACATCTGTAGGAACTTAAAACAATTAAATGTTAAAGCACTCACAGTAGACCTGCTCCAAGCATATTTGTATAAACGAGACCCCAGTATTTGTCATGTCGTTTTTTTTTTTTTTTTTTTTAATTTTACACCAAATAATCAGTTTCTGAATGTCCATGTATTTCTTGTCCTGTACATGAAGGCACTGACTGCTTATGAAAATACAACAGCCGTACAGAGAGGCTATTACACGGCGGCACGGAGATATGAAGTTTGTCTTCGAGTGGTGAATGTATAGGTCAGGGGTGGGCAATTATTTTTTCCATAGGGCCACATGAGAAACAGGAAATTTTGTGGAGGGCCGGACCATAAGGCTGAACTAAATTCTGTATAATATTAATTGTATTTCTTTATATAAAGCAATAAATATCAATGTTTTTACAAGCTGCTAAGACTGGTAAGAGTCTGGAAAAAAAACAAGGTTGCCTTACAAAAAATGTCCTTTATTCAATCAAATTTCCCAAAACAATGGTTAACAAAAGTGAACGTTTGTACCATTTTGTTTTCAGTCACATTCACCCCAAAACACAATAAAAACATCAAAATATTGTCTTTCTACTCCAAATATCAAGCAAGATACATCATATTATAATAATGATGCCCACATTTGTAGTCTAATCACCTCATTTGGTGTTTTTTATTTGTTCAGTGAGAGAAATCTCGTCTCTGTTGGTCTTTAACGAGTGCATCAGAGTCAGGTTGAATGTCTGAGGTGGAGATGCGAAGCACAGCTGACAGATGATGATCAGTCGATTCGGTGTAGGAATCAGATCTACAGATCGGCTCGGGCTCCGGCGCCTGCTGGTGACGTCACACTATGTGATTGGCTGGACCGTTTGAAGGATGACATACAAGTTTGTGGTTGGTCTGGACAAATTACGGAAGTAGTTATCGCGGGATTAGGTTTCGTGGGATTTCGTGTCATGTTCATGTCGCACGCATTGCATTTTTGTTGAACACAACTTCAAAATAAAAGCAATGCACATTCAGTCCATGCATGAGGTGAAATTAGAAAATACGTTTACTTTGTAATTTCTAATTAACCTTACGCGGGCCGGTCAGAATGAACCAAAGGGCCGGATGCGGGCCGTAAAATGCCCAGGTCTGGTATAGATCATGAGTGAACGAGTGAAAATATTTTCAACATGAGAAGATAAACTGAATATCTTTGTGTGATCATGTAGCATTCTTTAGATTATACCGCCGCGCACTTTTTTTTTTTTTTTTTTTTTTTGAACCAGTTTGCCATTTTGACAACACGCATCTAGTCAGCGAGAAAACGCCGAGAGTGACGTCATCAGAGTGAAATATCAGGAATTATTATCCATACAGGAGACTTTTAGTGGAATAAAAACACCTGTTCTGTTGATTTTTGGTTCGATAGCATGCAGTATTGTTAGCATATCGCTTATCCTATGTGTATTACGTCACTCTACCGAGTGGAGAATGAGCGTTGAATATGGTTTACGATATTGCATGGTTGTCAAGACAACATGACGTCACACGTCAGAGACGTAAAACTTCTACGCTAGCGAGCGACCGGGACAATTTGTAAGCAAACATGGCCGCCAGGTTTGCTTTGTTACAAAATACGGAAGATTTTAAGAGAATTTTGAAAGAGAAAGACGTGTTGAACACCTGAAAGGAATGTATTATAATAATAATAATAATAATAATAATAATATTGGCTGGCTTTTTTTTTTTTCTTCGTGGTCTGTCAGATGCATTTCATTCAGCTACTCGTCTTCGACTCGTTCAGTATCATGCTAGCTGAATGGAATATATCTGATATACCATGGGGAAAAAAAAAAAGCTAGCCAATATTTATTTAACATGCATGAAAATCCCTCACCTTTCGGCGAAATTCGCCGTTTTGAAACCAAAATGGGTGACCTACGTGAATTGTGTAGATCCGATGAGAAAAAAAATTGGGGGGGGGTTAGGTTGCTTCGCACCCATAGACAGTTCGTGCCGGTTTGCGCCTCCTCCTCCTGCTTTGATATTGACGCCATAGCGACGAGTACATCTCGCTGCGAAGGGCAAGCGGCATCATTTCACGCCTCTTCTCCTGCTGGCCAGAGCGTGCACACATCAGTCAGAGTGCAGACCAGACCGCTGGAAGCTGGATTGAGTCATCGGACTGAATTTCCTACTTTTTTCAAACTTTCCTGATTTGCCATCAAAACAAACAACTTCCGGCTTGATTACGTCAGCATTCGAAAGAGGGCGCGCGCGTCTTTTGACAGTCCCTGTGTCCGAAATTGCTCGCTACTCACTATATAGGGCACTGTATAGTGGAGACGCCATTTTGTAGTGCTGTCCCTGCTGAAAGAAATCAAATTAAAAGTCTCAAATTTGATTTAATAAAAGACAGCAGCAAAGAAGAAAGTATTCAGCCTTGATTTAAAAAGAACTGAAAGCTGCAGGTACTTCCATATCTCGGCAGGCTGAGTGGTATGCTGGGGCACCTCTTGCCAGCAGACCAGGATATCCAGAGGGAACGTGTGCGGTTCAGTGTTGACCTGACCATCTCCAGCTTCAAGGAGGGAGAGAGCATCGTGGAGTGGTGGGGGTCATGTCTTCGACAAACCAGACAAGTGCCCCTCCCTGGGTGCACTGGTTAAGTGTTGCCTCTCCATCTTTCATGGACCTAGAGTTGAGTCCTCATTTAGTCTGATGAATGATGTAATTGATCAAAGGAGTGGCAACATGAATGTGGAAACATTTAATGCAATACAGACGGTCAAGTAGACGCTGATGTCCAGGGGGAAGACAGCTATGCAGCTCTTTAGAAGGGAGGACGTGAAGTTTGGGGAAGTGGACAGAACATTGTGCAAGAACATTAACTCTGCAGCAGCCACATACAAACACCAGCAGAGGGTGAACAAGGAGGAAAAGCAGCAGCAGCAGAGCAAGTATGGCTCTCAAGCAACTTGCAGTGCTCAGCAGGCCAAGAAACCGACTGCTGAAGGAGAGAAGCGGGCAAGGCTGAAACGTGGCAACTCGGCGAAAGCGGGCCATGGAGACACTGGTGGTCCAGGCAAATAAAAGGAAAAAATGATCACTATTCCTTGTGTGTTCCACTTTCTTCGTTCTATTATTCGCATTTTTTTCCAGGGCATAATTTCACTATAGCTACATGTATTTGTACTGTATGTCCTTGTGCAAATGTCAATACAGTATACTTAGTAAGGAGGCTATAATATTTATTCTGAGGGAGGACCCCCCAAACAAAATAAAACAACACCAGAGGCCACGTCACCACTCGCGCACCCTTCTCACCTTTTTCATCCCTGACCAGTTTTCATGCCTGATTTAAAATGTGTCGCCCAGATCCATGATGTATTTCATATGAAAGACGCGATTTTTATTTTTATCATAGACACGTTCACAAACAAAAAGGACCCAAATTTATTGAAACAATTCGTCGATTTCTTCACGCGTGACCTATAGAGATTTGTCACAGTTTTGGTTCTCCGTGTCCCAATGTATTTCCCAGTGAAACACTCGGGTCTGAAAGGTGTTCAACGCATCTTTCTCTTTCAAAATTCTCTCAATCTTCCATATTTTGTAACGAAGGAAACCTGGCGGCCATGTTTGCTTACAAATTGTCCCGGTCGCTCGCTAGCGTAGAAGTTTGACGTCTCCGACGCGTGACGTCATGTTGTCTTGACAACCATGCAATATCGTAAACCATATTCAACGCTCATTCTCCATTGGGTAGATCAGACCTGGGCATTTTCCGGCCCGCAGGCCGCATCCGGCCCTTTGGTTCATTCTGACCGGCCCGCGTAAGGTTAATTAGAAATTACAAAATAAACTTATTTTCTAATTTCACCTCATGCATGGACTGAATGCGCATTGCTTTTATTTTGAAGTTGTGTTCAACAAAAACACAATGCGCGCGACATGAACATGACATGAAATCCCACGAAACCTAATCCCGCGATAACTACTTCCGTAATTTGTCCAGACCAACCACAAACTTGTATGTCATCCTTCAAACGGTCCAGCCAATCACATAGTGTGACGTCACCAGCAGGCGCCGGAGCCCGAGCCGATCTGTAGATCTGATTCCTACACCGAATCGACTGATGATCATCTGTGCTTCGCATCTCCACCTCAGACATTCAACCTGACTCTGATGCACTCGTTAAAGACCAACAGAGACGAGATTTCTCTCACTGAACAAATAAGACACCAAATGAGGTGATTAGACTACAAATGTGGGCATCATTATTATAATACGATGTATCTTGCTTGATATTTGGAGTAGAAAGACAATATTGTGATGTCTTTATTGTGTTTTGGGGTGAACGTGACTGGAAAAAAATGGTACAAACGTTCACATTTTGTTAACCATTGTTTTGGGAAATTTGATCGAATAAAGGACATTTTTTTTTTTTGTAAGGCAACCTCGTTTTTTTTTTCCATACTCTTACCAGTCTTAGCAGCTTGTAAAAACAATATTTATTGCTTTATATAAAGAAATACAATTAATATTATGCAGAATTTAGTTCAGCCTTATGGTTCGGCCCTCCACAAAATTTTCTGTTTCTCATGTGGCCCTATGCAAAAAATAATTGCCCACCCCTGGGGTAGAGTGACGTAATACGCGTAGGATAAGCGATATGCTGACAATATTGCATGCTATCGAACCAAAAATCAACGGAACAGAACATGTTTTTATTCCACTGAAAGTCTCCTGTATGGATAATTCCTGATATGTCACTCCCAGTGTTTTCCGGCTGACTAGACGTGCGTCGTCAATGGCGAACTGGTTCAAAAATTATTTTTTGTGTGTGTGAGATTATATAACCTGATCTTTGGTGAAATTTACTGACTTTTTTTATTCATTTACTTGCTGTAACGTGACTGTTCGCTTTTCCCCGCAGGCTAATGGCCTGGCTGCTCAGGGAAAGTACGTGTCCAGTGGAACTGCCGGAGCTGCAGCACAGTCTCTGTTCGTGGCCAACCACGCCTACTAAACCCCACCTCCATCTCCATGCTTTCTCCAGCTTCTGCCGACCAGTAGTATCTTCCACAGCAGCTCTTTTCTCTGTGCCACCAGTCAATCGCAGGCCTGCGCTGCGCTGTTGTGTGTCCTCTGTGCAAGAGTTGTCAAAATGTCGTCTGTTATTCTGTCTTGCTAAAATTTCTTCAACGCGGTAGGAGGGAAGGTTGAGAAGCAGAACGAGGAGATCTTAAAAGGTCATTTTGTGACAGTGGTTCTGAAATATTAATTAAATAGTGTTGCCTGCATGGCTGAATTATTAACACCCGATTCAAATTGTGTTTCATTTTCAAAAACGTTTCTTTTTTTTGGTTAGTATTCAATTCCAAGATGCAGTTCTAGGTTCTGTAGTGCTCATGTTTTGTTATTCCTGTAACTCCTGGTCGATGTGCTGTGGGTGTGAGTGCAGAACTGTGGAGAGCAAACATTGTTATCCATTCCAGACGTCGTGTACTGTATGTCCGAGACGTTGCAGGAAGGTAGGAGTAGAGTAGACGCTGAGCAGGGCATTCTCTCTCTCTGTGTGTGTGTGTGTGTGTGTGTGTGTGTGTGAGCGAGAGAGAGAGAGAGAGAGAGGGAATGAGAAGGAGACGAGACTGTGTACTTCGGTGTCCATCACAACAGTTTTAACGACCAATTGACTCCCACCAACAGAGGAACGTTATTTAATCTGTAGTACAAAGTGTTATGGATTGCTCATCTACTGTTTTTGATAATCCTAGGATACTAACTGTATTAGTTTGCTGTTTGTGTCGTATGCTTGAATCTATTACGCTCTCCCTCTCCATCTGTAGCACAGTGATGCAGAGACAAAGTTTATTGGTTTAATGCGCCGGTAAGGACCTAACTATTGAGCATTTCCAGGAGAGCGGTCACTGCTGATTTGGATAAACTGTGATGTTGTGGTGTTATTCCCTAAACACTTGGTGTTTTAATCAGGAAAAAATATATACAAAATAAAGCAATCAAAATCTTAGTTAATGTGTCACTCTGATTTGCAATTGATGGTATTAATCAAACATTAACGTACCGCAACTATTACAGGGCAAGATCTTTCTTTTATAGAAATATTCAACTGAAATGGATTTAATATGGATTATAGGACATGAATCGATAGAAAATATGCCATATTATTCTATCCACATTCACTGGATATGAGCAACCGTGCGCTCTGATTGGCTACTCTACTGCTAGGCTGTCGGCACATATACCGTGAGTAGAGAAAAACAAAATGGCGGAGTGTTGGTGAACCAACCAAGGACGACATTTAAAAAAAATAAATAAATACTTAAACAAAACCCAAAAAGAAACAAAAGTACAAAAAAGTAACAAAATATGGAGTGAAAGTATTTTGATAGGACTTTTTTTTTTTTTTTTCTCTCCAAGAATAATTACTGCATTTTTCACAAATTGTTCCGGTCATTTCACCAGTTTGTTTACATTCTCAGTAGAAACTCTTTTGTCAGACGTTGCATATAAAGTTATTTATCGAATTTGCAAAAAATAAAAATGCTGTCTTTTTCTAAAAATCCAGCGAATGTGGATAGAATAACAGTTGTTCCATTCAATCGCATCGTACATTGCTTATAGTCGACTCGGTGCTACGCGCCTCGTCAGCCATCAGCTCATGTACGACTTGGTTTCATGGAATAACTTAAATATTGAGGTAGGGAACATCAATATAGTTTGTAGAATTACTTGGCTATTTAAAAAAAAAAAGGAAAAGTTGTAATTTAAGTATTCATCACTGAATTAGATATGGTGTAACCGGTTTCTCCCAGAGATTGAGTTAACTGAATGGAGTCGACCAGTATGTAACTAGTGTTGGGTGACATCAATATAAATATTCCTGTTCCTGGAAGAATCCAAGAAGGCCATCATGAGTCCCGAAGAGCTGTTAAAACCGCTCCAGGACCAAATATCCATCAGGGTTTGGTCATCTCATCTCATTATCTGTAACCACTTTATCCTGTTCTACAGGGTTGCAGGCAAGCTGGAGCCTATCCCAGCTGACTACAGGCGAAAGGCGGGGTACACCCTGGACAAGTCGCCAGGTCATCACAGGGCTGACACATAAACACAGACAACCATTCACACCTATGGTCAATTTAGAGTCACCAGTTAACCTAACCTGCGTGTCTTTGGACTGTGGGGGAAACCGGAGCACCCAGAGGAAACCCACATGGACACGGGGAGAACATGCAAACTCCGCACAGAAAGGCCCTCGCCGGCCACGGGGCTCGAACCCAGACCTTCTTGCTGTGAGGCGACAACACTAACCACTACACCACCGTGCCGCCGGGTTTGGTCATTTAAAGAAAAAAACCAACCAGCTCGATTTCCATAAATCTTGGTGGAAAGGTGTAGAATGGGCTAAGGAAGAAGCCATTAAATTTTGAAGAGGATCTGAGGCACGGGGTGGATCCATGAATTTAATTACACTTTCACTAACGTTGTAAGATGCAGCATTTGGCATTGGTGGAGGTCTGCGTTCTCAGAGTGCCCTTCTAGTTAAAATATGGAAAGAATATGGTTGAGAGGAAGCTATCCACCAAAAATCCACGATCAGAAATGCAGGGTGTTAACCGGAGAAGCAACCACAATGCCGAGGTTTACTCTGAAGGAACTGGCAGAAGCGGCGGTCCACAGGACAGCCAGAGCCTGAATGCTCCACAAAGCTGGGTTTTATGAAAGAGTGATGGGAGAAAACTTTATTAATCTTGTGCCAGAACAATACAAGCTGAAAATAAACTGTACAGGTAACAAGTGTTGTCAGGCAAAACAAACATCGCCTGGCAGCGCTTATTTTATATCTATATGTGGTAATAGTAATATTTCTCAATCATCAGATGTCCAGTTATAGTCCTATGAAAATCCATGACCTTGAGTTTGACAGTTCAAAGTTGTTCAAAGTCAAAAGTCATGGTGCCAAATGAAAGCCCATATGGCACTTCCTATAAGTTGATAATGGTAAACATCTGGTTATCATGAACCATTTTAAAGTTATAGCCCTTTGAAAACCCATGACCAGGCTGTGTTTGACCTTTGAAGGTCACTCAAGGTCAAAGATCATGGTGCCAAATGAAAGCTCATAAGGCACTTCCTAGAAGTTGATAATGGTAAATATCGGTCTACCATCAACCGTTTTCAAGTTACAGCCCTCTGAAAATCCATGACCTTGAGTTTGACCTTTCAAGGTCAAAGATCATGGTGCCAAATGAAAGGCCATATACAGTAGGAGTTCCTATATACTCATAATAGTAAACATTTGTCTATCGGCAACCGTTTTTGAGTTATAATAGAAAATGTGTTATTTTGACCGAAAGGTTGACCTTTCCGGTGACCTTGACCCGATTACAGCCAAAATTTAAATCAGGTAATCTACGGACTATTGCCCACCTAGCCTGAAAATTTCAAGTCAATCGGTGCAACTGTCTAGACCAGGGGTGGGCAAACTTTTTGGCTCAGGGGCCACATTGACTTTTGAAATTTGCCAGGCGGGCCGGGCCAACACCAAATTCATACATATCGAACATAAACCGGAAAAGCTTTAGTGTTATTGTAAGGCCTTCACTGACAGAGACCCAAATGCAGATCAGATTGACATTTATTTTAGTTCTCAGTCAACAAAGGCAGAGCAGAAAAATGCTTGCAGTTCAATAGATTGGCACTGGATCCATCCAGAAAAGTAACACACACACACACACACACACACACACATATACACACACACACACGACAGTAAGAAAAGTAGCACACTTAATTCTTAAATTACATCTTTGAGCTGCCAGGATGAGTAGGATGCCAGTGTATTTGTATATTTGTATCATTTTATACATACAACTAAATTGCATATCAGTACATATCATTTTTGTACATTTCACTCAACTCGTAGATTTACACCTGAGTGTTTTTTTAACCATCCACTTCCAGCCTGCCAGTACAACCAACCACCATTAGTAGGAGAGGTACCACACCATTCCAAAATGTTTGCAGTTCAACAGTTTGGGTACCACCCCATGCCAACATGTTTGCAGTTCAACAGTTTGGGTACCACCCCATGCCAACATGTTTGCAGTTCAATGGTTTGGCACTGGATCCATCCAGCCCACAAAATCAAACAAAACAGCTCAAGAAAGCAAAAAACTCCAAACTGGTTTTCAGGTTCAAAGTCACTCACTGAAATATTTCCAGTCCTCAAAAATTCAAAACACAGGTTCCAAACAGGTTTTCATATTCCAAAAGGCCACTCATAGATCAGAATAACCTTCACAGGCAAAAGTCCAGGAACAGATATAAGCAGAAGCAAGGTCAGCTGTTCATAATACACCTATAATAGCAGACACCCAAAAGCACACGGTACTTAAAAACAAACACCAGCACTACAGCAGCCACCCACGACAACCAAAATTACTAAGAGTTATACTTTTTATATTATTATGTCTGTAAACATGTGACTACCATCTTATTACAGCTCCAACATAGTTTTAAAAAGAGAAAGTGTTAATACTCACATTCACTCAGCAACCGCTGAGCTGTATTCGTCCGTGCTTGCGCTGACTGGTTGTTAGCATAATTAGCATGCTTGGAGGAAAAGTGTCGTTTGATGTTATATTCCTTTAAAACTGCAACGGTTTCTTTGCAAATAAGGCATACGGCCTTTGATCGGACTTCAGCAAAAAAATATTTAGTTGTCCATTCTTTATTGAACACCCTGCACTCACTGTCCACTTTTCTTTTTTTAGGACCACTCATTGTAAAGTTTTATCCTGTGTTCTCGAGATCATCAGTGGCACGGGCGCCAGAATGACTTCCATGGCACGCGCTGCACCACTCTGCAAATGTAATCTCGCGTGAATACGACTGACTGGAAAGACGGATCTCTAGAACACCTGTCTACGTGATAACACTGACGCTTATAGTTTATAGATCTGCTCAATCGTGTTTATATGATTGTCTTCCGCGGGCCGGATGTGGCCCGCGGGCCGTAGTTTGCCCACCTCTGGTCTAGACGCTAGATTGTTAACAGACACACACAAACAAAAAACAACCACACTGATTACAATACCTCGCCCTGCTTACTCTGTCGTGGGTGGGGTAATAAATGCCTAAAAAAAAAAGTGCCTAATAGAACAACAATAAAATAACAATAGAAATACTGTCGGTTACATCACGGGCTAAACTACAAAATTAAGATGGGGGAATAAACAGTGCCTAGATAGTTAGCATTCTAACAATAGAAATAAGGTAAGTTATGTAAGAGACTAACCTGATGGTGAAAGTGAAAATATTGCACATGATGTTTGGAAAACATAATATTGCACATAATATTGCAGGAGGGCGGCACGGTGGTGTAGTGGTTAGCGCTGTTGCCTCACAGCAAGAAGGTCCGGGTTCGAGCCCCGTGGCCAGCGAGGGCCTTTCTGTGTGGAGTTTGCATGTTCTCCCCGTGTCCACGTGGGTTTCCTCCGGGTGCTCTGGTTTCTCCCACAGTCCAAAGACATGCAGGTTAGGTTAACTCAATGGTTCCCAAAGTGGGGGGCGCAGAGCCATTGCAGGGGGGGCGCGGGGCATGGATGGAATGAATGAATGAATCAATCAATAAATTACACTGCTAGCATAACATGGAGAAGTTTTTGGCGGGGGACGCGGGGCTCCCACGTAAACGCAAATCAGAGGATGAAGCATCGCCAAATGTGCTTCCAAAGCAAGTTCATTCCAAGGCAAAGACAAGAAAATATGACGACACATATCTTGTCTTTGGCTTCACCTGTACAACAGTGGGTAATGAGGAGAGACCGCACTGCGTTGTCTGTCTTAAAGTGCTAGCTTGTGACAGCTTGAAGCCGAACAAGCTAAGACGCCACTTGGAGACAAAACATCCAGAGCACAAAGACAAGCCAGTTGAGTTTTTCAGACAAAAACCTGTAAACTGCCGTGCTCAACAGTCCCTATTTACTAAAGCTGCATCCTTGCCCGCAAATGCTCAACTCGCCTGATATGAAGTTGCCTACCGAGTGGCACAGTGTAAAAAGCCGCACACAATAGCGGAGGAATTAGTACTTCCCTGTGCTATGGACATGGTATCAACTATGCTTGATGACACTGCAGCCAGCAAACTAATGCCGCTTTTCCACTACCAACGCGGCTGAGTTGGGCTGAGCCGTGCCGTGCTGAGTTGGGCTGAGTCGAGCTGAGTGGGGCTGTTGGAGTTGCATTTCGACTACAACCGCGCTGAACCGTGCTGGCTGGAAGTGGGTGGACACATTGGGTGGAGTTAGCGAAAGTGGGTGGACGTCACGTGAGGTCGTTAGGCGGTGCAAACAGTGACATCAGTGAGCTTTTAAGCGGTAGTCTCACGACCCGGATAGTAAACAATAAACATGGAGGACATGGAGTCGTTAGTGTTGCTGGTCTTGGTGCTGTGGCTTGTTGTCACCGACAACGCCAACAGATACTGGCAAGAGCGTATAGATGAGGCGAGGCGCACAAGGCTTCATAATTCTTGTAATTCGTAATTCTTCTTCCGGGTTTACGGTGTTTACAGATCCCAGCGTGCTCGCGGGGCATGTGTGGGCGTGTGAGGACACTCCTCCTCACCAATCAGTGCACAGGGGAGTGTCTCCTCACGCCCCTAGCCCCACTCGGCTCTGTTTGGCTCGCTTCAGCCCTACTCCAAAACCGTGCGAATTTTGGGTGCTGAGTAGGGCTGAAGCGAGCTGAGTCGTGCTGCTCTGAGGTAGTCGAAACGCGAGTCGTGTCGTGCTGAAGTGAGCTGAAGTGAGCTGAAAAAGGGTAGTGGAAAAGGGCCATAAGGACTATTCCTCTGTCCAACACCACCATCGGCAGGCGCATTTATGACATGTCATAAATGCGAAGCACTGGCATCTAAACAGCCGAGTCCCGAGCTGAATAATGTAATGACCGACGTTATTGCCACCGTCAACTACATCAAAACACGATCTGTCAAAGCCCGGATTTTTTCGGCACTGTGCGAGGAAATGGGCTCCGACCACACAGCTGTTCTGTTTCACAGCGAGTCCCGATGGCTGTCACGTGGGAAGGTGCTGTCCAGGGTCTTTGAACTGCGAGATGAAATCCGCATCTTTTTGAAGTAAGAGGGCAATGATCTTGCCCACAAATTTTACTGTAACAAGTTCCTCATGGAACTTGCATACCTCAGTGACACGGGCGATTGCTCTAAGACAACGAGGGAGGCTCAGCCTCCTCTAAAAATTCTGGATCTAAAATAGCAATGTTATAACATTACTATTTCAGATCCAGAATCATAGAAATATATGTGCTCAACCCAACTACAGTGCGAAATCATTCCGTTATAACTTTCCCCAGTTCGCCTAATGTGTGCGTGAGTTTTTCCCCTTCGTGACAGCACAATGCAGCCCAGCCTCAGTGGACTTCAATGGCATTTGGGAGCTATGCGCTTTTCAATCTCAAAATGCAAGACGGTTATTGGACAAATACTGCAAAAACGCCCGCCCACCAGACTCCCAGCCTCACAGTGGGAGGGACATGGCAGTTTCCGTGAGGAGACTGGTGATTGGTGAAAGCGGCCGGATATTTTCTTTGATTGACAGCTCGTTTCAACTATAGACAGGCAGCGGTGAATCTCAGTTCAGTCCCATGCGGATTCGCAAGTGCTGTGGTGTATTGTAAGAGATCAGCTTACATTTCGATTTCATTCATTACATACGGTTTCTACCAGCTTTTTTAGTTTGTATATATTTTCATTGTAAATAAAGTGTAAATATAGTGTTGTCAAGTTTGCTATCTTAGTTCCAGAAATTTTGTTTATTTGAGTGACTGAACTTGAACTTGAGGGGGCTAGTCAGCTAGCAAGAAAGCTGCGCACGGATGCCAAGCATTGCTGATTTAATTTTGGCAAAGCCATTTGCCAGTCTTCCTTTCGAGGAAAAAATTAAAATTAAAGAGCAGGGTAGACCAACGCCTCAAATTGACTTGGTGAAAAAGGTAGGGAATAATACTTGTTCCTTTCAGCTCTCCTGGTACGAGAAAGTGAATTGGCTAACAGCAAGTGACCCACATCAACAACAGTAAATAGGCTACTTTAGTAATATGTCATGGATGGACCAAAAATATAGAATCTATTTAAAATGTTTATGCTGAGTATATTATATTGGAATATATATTTTTCTGGATAGGGCGGCACGGTGGTGTAGTGGTTAGCGCTGTCGCCTCACAGCAAGAAGGTCCGGGTTCGAGCCCCGTGGCCGGCGAGGGCCTTTCTGTGTGGAGTTTGCATGTTCTCCCCGTGTCCGCGTGGGTTTCCTCCGGGTGCTCCGGTTTCCCCCACAGTCCAAAGACATGCAGGTTAGGTTAACTGGTGACTCTAAATTGAGCGTAGGTGTGAATGTGAGTGTGAATGGTTGTCTGTGTCTATGTGTCAGCCCTGTGATGACCTGGCGACTTGTCCAGGGTGTACCCCGCCTTTCGCCCGTAGTCAGCTGGGATAGGCTCCAGCTTGCCTGCGACCCTGTAGAACAGGATAAAGCGGCTAGAGATAATGAGATGAGATGAGAGATTTTTCTGGATATGAATTAAACACAGCTACAATTTGGAAAACATTTTTAAACAAAAACACAGCCGAGAACATTTCACACTACAGACCTGGATTAAAAGTGAAGGGTTATCAAAATTGTCAATAAAACATTTCTCAGTCAAAATAAGTAAAATATAGGGAAAGTGTCATTGAATGAAATGTGTGGCACCCAGCTCTATGTTTGGCTCCCCAAAGTCAGTGCTTGTGCCTATTCCAGAACACTCTGCTGTTACTGCTGAGGTTCTTGACAAAGAGCTGCTTTCAATAATGATCAATTTTTAAACAACATGCCACAATTTTAAAATATAAAATGTTAAAACATACCCCCCCCAACACCACCATCATGTATATTGGACAGTAGGCTAATGGGCCAAAAGCACCTGTTATTTCACAGTTTGTGACGCTGCCAACAATCAGCCAGATCAGAGGCAAGAGTATGGGCAAAATTGATGTGTTTTTTCTTTTAAAATCTGGAAATATCGTAACCGACCAGCCTCCCCTGTTTGAAAGACTACCAGCCGCCACTGCTCAGTGACATGTTTCTGAAACTCAATGAAGTGAATTTGCAGTTGCAGGGCACAAATACACACCTCCCACATCTGGCAGATAAAATCACATCATTCACCAGAAAACTTGAGATGTGGCTGCAGCGAGTGAAGGTTGGAAATGTGGACTCATTTGAGAACCTGAAATCATTCATTGAAGGCAACAAACTGCAGAACACAGTGATCCCATGCATGAAAGCACACATCTCTGCCCTTCAGAACCATTTCCAGAAATATTTCCTGTTGCAGGATCCCAAAGAATATGACTGGATCCGTGACCCCTTCAGTGCAACACCACCTGCCGACTCCAGCACGTCAGAGGAGGAACAGTTCATTGATGTCACCTCTGATTCAACAATAAGGCTGCAGTTTCAGTCAAAGACACTGGCTGCATTTTGGATTGGAGTGGAGAAAGATTACCCACTGCGAGGTAAGAGAACCCTGGCCATACTTCTTCCTTTTGCCACATCCTACCTATGTGAGAGAGGTTTTTCTGCTGTGACCTCAATCAAGACAAGATACAGATCAAAGCTGGACATTGAAAATGAACTCAGAGTGGCAATCTCAAAACTGCAACCCAGATTTGAGAAGATCTGCAGCATGAAGCAGGCCCACACCAGTCACTGAAAAGATGCGAGGATTAAAAGGTGTCATTTTTGCACAACAAATCTTTAGGTTTTTGTTTTTTTTCTTCTCAGGGAGTTGGTCATGTTTTAAAACCCATTTTTGCAGAGAGGCAATGTTTGAAAACTGCATTGATAATGTTGAATATTAAAAAAAGAAACCTGTTATACAGTTAAGGTGCTTGAAAACAGTTATACCTAAAATAATTATATTGCAACCTGTAGTTTATGGCAGTTTACTTTTATTTGTTCAAAAAAGGTTGAGGTTTGTATTAATAAACTGCAATGGAGTCTGAAAACAAAATACAGTGGTGCTTGAAAGTTTGTGAACCCTTTCACATTTTCTATATTTCTGCATAAATATGACCTAAAACAACATCAGATTTTCACACAAGTCCTAAAAGTAGATAAAGAGAACCTAGTTAAACAAATGAGACAAAAATATTATACTTGGTCATTTATTTATTGAGGAAAATGATCCAATATTACATATCTGTGAGTGGAAAAAGTATGTGAACCTTAAGGATTAACAGTTAATTTGAAGGTGAAATTAGAGTCAGGTGTTTCCAATCAATGGGATGACAATCAGGTGTGAGTGGGCACCCTGTTTTATTTAAAGAACAGGGATCTATCAAAGTCTGATCTTCACAACACATGTTTGTGGAAGTGTATCATGGCACAAACAAAGGAGATTTCTGAGGACCTCAGAAAAAGCGTTGATGATGCTCATCAGGCTGGAAAAGGTTACAAAACCATCTCTAAAGAGTTTGGACTCCACCAATCCACAGTCAGACAGATTGTGTACAAATGGAGGAAATTCAAGACCAATATTACCCTCCCCAGGAGTGGTCGACCAACAAAGATCACTCCAAGAGCAAGGCGTGTAATAGTCGGCGAGGTCACAAAGGACCCCAGGGTAACTTCTAAGCAACTGAAGGCCTCTCTCACATTGGCTAATGTTAATGTTCATGAGTCCACCATCAGGAAAACACTGAACAACAATGGTGTGCATGGCAGGGTTTCAAGGAGAAAGCCACTGCTCTCCAAAAAGAACATTGCTGCTTGTCTGCAGTTTGCTAAAGATCACGTGGATAAGCCAGAAGGCTATTGGAAAAATATTTTGTGGAAGGATGAGACCAAAATAGAGCTTTTTGGTTTAAATGAGAAGCGTTATGTTTGGAGAAAGGAAAACACTGCATTCCAGCATAAGAACCTTATCCCATCTGTGAAACATGGTGGTGGTAGTATCATGGTTTGGGCCTGTTTTGCTGCATCTGGGCCAGGACGGCTTGCCATCATTGATGGAACAATGAATTCTGAATTATACCAGCAAATTCTAAAGGAAAAGGTCAGGACATCTGTTCATGAACTGAATCTCAAGAGAAGGTGGGTCATGCAGCAAGACGACCTTAAGCACACAAGTCGTTCTACCAAAGAATGGTTAAAGAAGAAGAAAGTTAATGTTTTGGAATGGCCAAGTCAAAGTCCTGACCTTAATCCAATCGAAATGTTGTGGAAGGACCTGAAGTGAGCATTTCATGTGAGGAAACCCACCAACATCCCAGAGTTGAAGCTGTTCTGTATGGAAGAATGGGCTAAAATTCCTCCAAGCCGGTGTGCAGGACTGATCAACAGTTACCGCAAACGTTTAGTTGCAGTTATTGCTGCACAAGGGGGTCACACCAGATACTGAAAGCAAAGGTTCACATACTTTTGCCACTCACAGATATGTAATTTTGGATCATTTTCCAAAATAAATAAATGACCAAATCTAATATTTTGGTCTCATTTCTTTAACTGGGTTCTCTTCATCTACTTTTAGGACTTGTGTGAAAATCTGATGATGTTTTAGGTCATATTTATGCAGAAATATAGAAAATGTTAAAGGGTTCACAAACTTTCAGGCACCACTGTATGTGTATGTGTGTCCTGTTTATCTTTTTTTTCTCTTTTTGTCGGGGGGGGGGCAAAAGTTTTCTTATCTACCAAAGGGGGGCCCAGCAGAGAAAGTTTGGGAACCACTGGGTTAACTGGTGACTCTAAATTGACCGTAGGTGTGAATGTGAGTGTGAATGGTTGTCTGTGTCTATGTGTCAGCCCTGTGATGACCTGGCGACTTATCCAGGGTGTACCCCGCCTTTTGCCCGTAGTCAGCTGGGATAGGCTCCAGCTTGCCTGCGACCCTGTAGAACAGGATAAAGCGGCTACAGATAATGAGATGATGGCCATACAGTTTGAATACAGTTTGATGGCCACTGGTAGGAAAGACCTCCTGTGGCATTCCTGTTGCTCCTCGGTGGCCTCAGTCTCCCACTGAAGGTGCTCTCATGTGACTCCACTATGTCATGCAGGGGGTGGGAGGGATTGTCCATAATACTGAGAAGTTTCCTCAGCATCCTCCTCTCTGACATCTCCACCAACGACTCCAGTTTCACCCTCAGGACGACAGACCCAGCTTTCCTGATGAGCTTGTTGAGTCTGTTGGCAACAGCTGCCTTCAGCCTGCTGCCCCAGCGCACCACAGCGTAGAAAATGATGCTGGCCACCACAGAGTGATAAAATATCTGCAGCATGGTTCTGCAGACAGGGCGGCACGGTGGTGTAGTGGTTAGCACTGTCGCCTCACAGCAAGAAGGTCCTGGGTTCGCTGCCGGCGAGGGCCTTTCTGTGTGGATGTTCTCCCCATGTCTGCATGGGTTTGCTCCGGTTTCTCCCACAGTCCAAAGACATGCAGTTAGGCTAATTGGTGGCTCTAAACTGACCGTAGGTGTGAATGGTTGCTTGTGTCTGTGTGTCAGCCCTGCGATAACCTGGCTACTTGTCCAGGGTGTACCCCGCCTCTCGCCCATAGTCAGCTGGGATAGGCTCCAGCTTGCCTGCGAACCTGTAGGACAGGATAAGCGGCTACATATAATGGATGGATGGTTCTGCAGGCGCTGAAAGACCTGAGTCTCCTGAGCAAAAACGGGCGGCTCTGACCATAGGGCATGTGTTGAAAAATGATGTGAAGTAAGTCATTTTTGTGGGCCATGATCAAGACCATCCGTGTAGCTAAGCATGAGAACACCACCCCTATTGTAAAGACATGGTGGTGGTAGCATCACTCCTCCCCTTTTTCAAAAGGCAAGTCATCAGGCTTGTGTGGAGATTGGGACTGTATCATGTAAGTGTAAATCTTTTAAAAAGATAACGTACGACATTAAATATTTTTACTATAACGTCACTAAAGTACTATAAAAGAGTTTGATATTGCAGTTGTGCAGCGTAACTTGATTAGTGATTAGAGGTGGATGGCGCAGCAGTACGCTGGAGCTGAGATCTCACATCACCTTGTCACTGAGGCACATGGAGGAAACGTGCCAAGAGTACAAACTGTTTCAGAGACGATCCAGTGATGTCCAGGATACAGACGCGATAGTTTAAAGTCTGGAAGCATACCACACTGTTTCAGCCAATACACTTAAAAGGCACACTGAAAGAAACTAAAAGCGTTGATTGATGTCCCAACCCCATTAAATGCAGGAGTACAACACTTTGGGACTTCAGCCCAGACTCTGAGGTGTGTGTGTGTGGGAGCGACTGAAAGTACTGATGGATGAAGACACACACCTCCATCCCAGTACTGCAGTTCTCTCCAGGGTGTTTCACCTTGCATCAGTTCAAAGTGATTCATGTCAAACGGCGATTAATTCTACTCGATGCAGGATTTCTTCAACAGAGGAGAATCACACACAGATTAACAAAGCATGTGGCAAGATTGCAGATTCACACCTGCTCAGTTATTCAGTCAGGCAATCACGTGGTGGTGGTACACTCATAAAATCACACAGATACAGGTCACGAGCTTCAAACATCAGAATGGAGGGGAAAATGTGATCTCTATGATTTTAACCATGGTTGTTGGTTTGAGTATTTCAGAAACTGCTGGGATTTTCACACACAGCAGTTTCTAGAGTTGACGCAGAATGGTGCAAAAAAAAAAAGTAACAGCAAAAGTGAAATGCTCGATAAGAAATGCTTAATAAGTGATGCTGATGGAAAAAGAATTTGACGTGCAATTAAAATGAATTCTCTTATAATTTCAAATCTCATGTTATTATTTGTTGTTGGTCTTGAGATAATGAGTTCATGGCCCCATTAATGACAACTACAGGCTTCAGAAAAACAGTCCCTTCTCTTTTCTTTTAGTTTGTTTACAATTTCATTTTTGAGGCAGCAGGGTAGTTTGCAGTTGGCCTGGTGGTTAGTGTTCAAAGACATGCAGATTCGGTACAATGGGGCCACTGTAATTGGCGCAAGCTGTAGTGGTTTCCCAGCCATAATGTATGCACATATATATATATATCTTGCTATGGCAAAGCTAATTAAAAAAAATCAAATCTAGTGTGTCCACCTCTCGACCAGGAGATTGTGAGTTCTACTTGTGGTCAGATTATACCAAAGACCATCATAAAAATGGTACCTACTACCATCTGGTGAGGCACCATGATACAAATGTAACCCTAGCTATGTAATAGGCAAGAGGCTGAGGGCTGTAGAAATGGAGATCGGCGCTGCCCGATGTGCCTTGTGGCATAGGAAGGACTTTGCTGGTGCTGGTGCAATGGTGCACTGTCGCCTCACAGAAAGAAGGTTCTGGGTTTGAACCTCACAACCTGCATGGAGTTTGCATGGGTTTCATCTGGGTGCTCTGGTTTCCTCCCACAGTTCAAAGACATGCAGATTAGGTAAAATACCCAGCCAATGGAGCTGCACAAGCTAGTGCATACTTAGTACCCTGATAGGTTGGGGGGTTGCGTCAGGAAGGGCATCCGGTGTAAAAACCTACGCCAGATCAAATATGCGGATCATAAATTGGGAAGAATGACCTGCTGTGGGGGCGGCACGGTGGTGTAGTGGTTAACACTGTTGCCTCACAGCAAGAAGGTTCTGGGTTCAAGCCCAGTAGCTGATGGGGGCCTTTCTGTGTAGAGTTTGCATGGTGTCCGCGTGGGTTTCCTCCGGTTTCCCCCACAGTCCAAAGACATGCAGGTTAGGTTAACTGGTGACTCTAAATTGACCGTAGGTGTGAATGTGAGTGTGAATGGTTGTCTATGTGTCAGCCCTGTGATGATCTGGCGACTTGTCCAGGGTGTACCCCGCCTTTCGCCCGTAGTCAGCTGGGACAGGCTCCAGCTCGCCTGCGACCCTGTAGAACAGGATAAAGCGGCTACAGATAATGGATGGATGGGCCTGGTGTGGCAAAGAAGAAGAAAAAGAAAATTTCTTTTTTGACTTGCAAAAGTAACACATCTGTTTTAACATTTGCATCTGTGTGTTTATTTTTTTTAATACAGTAAGAACAAAAATAACAAAACAAACTACTCATGTTTCTACACAGCTCCTAAAGTTCCAAAACTTTATATTGCATTTAACTGGTACGCAAAAGTTATTATCTTGTGCACACAAGATAAAATAATACCAACTTCTGGTCCTCTGTGAATCTCCGTTTTCCACTTGTCCTAGTAAGGCTTCCGTAGAAGAAACTAAGCCCGCCTTTTCTCTGATTTGATTGGACTAACCATATGCAGAGTTTTTCTCTGATTGGTCAGTGCGCTGCGTCATATGCGGAAGTAATTTGGGGTAGCAATGGAGACAGGTGAGAAACTCATAAACATTTTCTCAAATGGAAGTGTTGTGTTAATGTTTTCCTCCCGAGATATATATATATATATATATATATATATATATATATATATATATCAATCACTCTTTTTTTAAACAAATTATTTGTAGACATTTGGAGGATAAATAAGCGTGAAGCTCATCTAGTCAGAATAACCTCTGCTGAGAAACAGCAGGTTGTTGTTTAATGGCGACTTTGAGGAGATTTATGTCTGAGTATTTACAGTTGAATAAGCACTGACTTTTTTTTATGTTTTGTTGTGCTGCAATTCCAGAAAAGCGGCGTGGGAGGAATGCTGCCTTGTCTATCGCCTCTGTGGTCATCCTTCTTGGCTTGCCATTATGGTGGAAGACCACAGAAACATACCGCGCCTGGCTCCCATACTCCCAGATCTCTGAGCTCGACTCCTTACAGGTGTCCATTTTCCTCAACACAACACATGCAGCATTAATACATTAGTTATCAGTCTGACTTGCTACCAAAACCCAGGCTGAGACGGTCACAATGGTAGTCCAGCTCTGCAAACTGGTCCAGGGAATCGAACCAGTGACCTTTTGGTCACAAAACTGCTTCTCAAGTCAAGTCTATTGTCAAATATGCTATACATGCTCGACATACAGCACAGATGAAATATCAGTCCTCTCTGACCCACGGTGCAAACAGGCAATGCAATAAATAAAAATAGAATAATTGAAAAAAAAACCCAGTATAAACACTGTAGATAGGAACTAGACATAGACTAAACACTCAAACAGTATAAACACTAGATAAGAACAAGACATAGACTAAACACTCAGACAATATAAACAGTGTAAACACTAGATAAGAACTACACACAGACTAAACACTCAAACAGACAATATAAACGGTATAAACACACTAGATATGAACTAGACATAGACTAAACACACACACACAGCAAATGAGCGAGGTAAAGTGAGACGAGAGACTTCTCTTCCCCCAGTTGCTCAGTTGACCATCAAGTTTAAGTTTATTAGCATTTATATAGCGCACATAATTGTACAATATAGATACACACTATGGGACTTAACAAAATGTAAAAAGTAAAATAGAATAAAACTAGGGCGGCACAGTGGTGTAGTGGTTAGTGCTGTCGCCTCACAACAAGAAGGTCCTGGGTTCGAGCCCCGGGGCCGGCGAGGGCCTTTCTGTGTGGAGTTTGCATGTTCTCCCCGTGTCCGCGTGGGTTTCCTCTGGGTGCTCCGGTTTCCCCCACAGTCCAAAGACATGCAGGTTAGGTTAACTGGTGGCTCTAAATTGAGCGTAGGTGTGAATGTGAGTGTGAATGGTTGTCTGTGTCTATGTGTCAGCCCTGTGATGACCTGGCGACTTGTCCAGGGTGTACCCCGCCTTTCGCCCGTAGTCAGCTGGGATAGGATCCAGCTTGCCTGCGACCCTGTAGAACAGGATAAAGCAGCTAGAGATAATGAGATGAGAATAAAACTAGATATAATTTTAAATAATAAAATAATGATAGAGATAAAATTTAAAGTAAAATTAAAATGCCGACTAGAAATAAATTTAACAAATTAAGAATAATAAAATGAAAATAAATAGAAATTAAGGGGTAATTTAACAACTTAAGATCTTAAAAAATCCACTGGCCACGTTTGTAGCCTATGAACATGACCGGGACTGTTTATGATTTGAATTTTAACTCAACATATTATGGAAAGCCCTGGAGAAAATATGAGTTTTCAATTTGCTGCGAAACTCCTCACAAGAGTCAAATGATTTTAAGGATACTCGGAGGTTAGTCCATAGTCTAGGACCACAAACACCAAAGGACCTGTCAGCAAAGGTCTTCCGTGTAGTTTTAGGAATGGTAAGAAGAAGACCTTGACCTGATACTCGAGTTGATCTCGTAAATTCCCTGACACTAAGTAAGTCACTAAGGTACTTCGGGGCGAGATTATGGAGGCACTTGAAAACTAAGAGAGTGATCTTGAACTCAATCCTGAAGGCAATTGGCAACCAGTGTAGGTCATATAGTGCACGAGTGGCACTGTCGGACCGTTTCCTTCTGAGGACAAGTTTGGCAGCACGGTTCTGGATAAGCTGAAGTTTTCGTAAAAGACCAGTTGAAATTCCAGACAGCACGGAGTTACAGTAGTCTAAGTATTGGAGAACTAAAGTAGTAGCAAGTTGTTTAGCATTTTCCAAAGACAGATACTGCCTTATTGAAGATAACCTATGGAGATTGAGAGATGCTATTTTACATTTGGCTAGGACTAGTTCTTTAAATTTTAGTTGCTCATCGAGGACTACACCCAAGTATTTGATGCATTTAGAACGAAACACTGATGCTTGGTTTATTCGTATGCTCTCCAAACTGCACTTTTGTAATTGGGCAAAGCTGCCGAAGTAGATGAATTCAGTTTTGAAATCATTCATCTTAAGCTTGTTATGGTTCATCCATTCCTTTATGTCCGCAAGGATGAGTTGTGTTTTTTGTGAATTTTCTGTTTCCTTATCAGATGTTGGCGAAAAGGATCATAAGCGTAGCCCATGAACACACACATCTGCGGTTCTTTATCAGATCGTTGCCACAAAGGTGAAAGCAGACGATTATTAAAACCCGTTACGGACCAGAATAATTGCCACGGACATTGAACTCTTGTCCCGTCCCGGGTGATCTTACCTTATCTGTCATGGTCTCGTTTGGATAATCTACTATAGAAAGAAAGAAACCTTTATTTGTCTTCAAACACTTCAAGCACAGTGAAGTTCATCCTCTGCCTTTAACCTATCTGAAGCAGTGAACACGTGCGCGCACTCAGAGCAGTGGGCAGCCACACCAGAGCGCCCGGGGAGCAGTCAGGGGTCAGGTACCTTGCTCAAGGGCACCCCACGTCAACCTAACTGCATGTCTTTGGATTGTGGGGGAAACCGGAGCAAACCCACAGGGAGAGCATGCAAACTCCACACGGAAAGGCCCTCGCCGGCCGCTGGGTTCAAACCTGGAACCTTCTTGCTGTGAGGCAACTGTGCTAACCACTACACCACCGTGCCTATAGTTTTCATTGTCATGGTATAGTTTGGATAACATTAATCTAGTTAGTTAAGAATAATCAAAAGAAAGAAGAAAACCAAATTAGTGTGTATGTGTTAATATTTATTTCTTCTTTGGTCTTCATGTCGCAGTATTACAATGCCAGGATGACCCATAGATTACATGAGTATGACATGAGAAGAAGAAATGTCAAGTCAACACAATAATTTTTCAGTGAATTATTTATTAATTAACAAATTATATCCCATTACTGACAATAAGGTAGGTATCCTGTCCCATACTGTATGTCCAGTCCCATATTGCGGGGAGGTCACTGCCTGAGCAACAATGTGTCACGTCCTGTTCCGTGTCACAAGTTTTAGCAGCGACCTCGAAAGCACACAGTTGTACAGAATGTCTTTCTATGCTGTAGAATTAGTTTCCCTACAGTGGCTCTAAAAGGCCTAAACCTGTTCCAGGATGACCGTATGCACAAAGTGAGCTCCATGAAGACATGGTTTGCCAAGGTTGGATAGTAAGAACTCGAGTGTCCTGCACAGAGCCCTGGCTGAACTCAACCCCACTCAGCACTCCCTCTTTGGGATGAACAGGAACGCTGACGGCACCCCAGACATCAGTGCCTGACCTCACTAATGCTCCTCACAGCCGTGCTCTGAAATCTAGCGGAAAACCTTCCCAGAAAGAAGAGTGGAGCTTATTATAACAGCAAAGGCAGACGAAATCTGGAATGGGATGTTCAACTAGGACATACACTACCGTTCAAAAGTTTGGGGTCACTTTGAAATGTCCTTATTTTTGAAAGAAAAGCCCTGTTCTTTTCAATGAAGATCACTTTAAACTAATCAGAAATCCACTCTATACATTGCTAATGTGGTAAATGACTATTCTAGCTGCAAATGTCTGGTTTTTGGTGCAATATCTCCATAGGTGTATAGAGGCCCATTTCCAGCAACTCTCACTCCAGTGTTCTAATGGTACAATGTGTTTGCTCATTGCCTCAGAAGGCTAATGGATGATTAGAAAACCCTTGTACAATCATGTTAGCACAGCTGAAAACAGTTGAGCTCTTTAGAGAAGCTATAAAACTGACCTTCCTTTGAGCAGATTGAGTTTCTGGAGCATCACATTTGTGGGGTCGATTAAATGCTCAAAATGGCCAGAAAAACATCTCGACTATATTTTCTATTCATTTTACAACTTATGGCGGTAAATAAAAGTGTGACTTTTCATGGAAAACACAAAATTGTCTGGGTGACCCCAAACTTTTGAACGGTAGTGTAGGTGTGGTGGTCAGGTGTCCGCAAAGTTTTGGCCATGTAGTGTGCATAAGTCGTATCCTTTATAACACGTCCATAAGCGTTGCGCAAATATTTTACAGCTTCTCCAGCATTGCATAATCTTGAAATGGAGCTGTGGAGGCATTGAAATAGAAATGGAGTGAAGATTCTCAGTCATCCGGGTCATAGTAACTGTGGGTGGTAAAAGAGAGCGACTGGACTTGCTTGAAGGTTCTTGAAGACGTTTCACCTCTCATCCGAAAGGCTTCTTCAGTTCTGTCTGACTAGTAGGGAGTATCAGGTATTTATCCTCTCTATTGAGAGGATAAATATTGAGAGGATAAATACCTGATACTCCCTACTAGTCAGACAGAACTGAAGAAGCCTTTCGGATGAGAGGTGAAACGTCTTCAAGAACCTTCAAGCAAGTCCAGTCGCTCTCTTTTACCACCCACAATTGAACATTCAGGTTCACGCTTTTCAATTCCGTTTGCCAAAGTGCTTTCAAAAATGTGTCCACCTAATTCATACCTTCAAGAGGCACTTATTCGCTGATTCTTACCTTTTAAGAGATCCTTATTCCCGTACAACAACTTCTTATTCATGAAGTTTTATATATTTTGGTGTTACATGTACCCTACAGTTCACAAATCATGATATACTTGACCATGAAAAAGTAATTTAAGATCGAGCAATTCCAGCGTTATGGACGTGACACTTGAACTCAAAATAGCAACAAATGACCCAGTGCATGTTTTATTGTCTCCCAGTATTTAAACAGGTGTTGCATATTTTAAGGCTGTACCATACTGGAGAAGTGATAGAACAAGAACAATTCCCATAGTACATCTAGGGCATGCCAGAAAATGCCAATAAAAGATGCGTTATGGATGTGACAGAAAAAGTATCACTTTTCTTGGGTGACTGTACATTTTTATCAAACTCTGTGAAATCGTAAACCTAATGTCGAAATGGAGAGATCCGTTTGATAGAGGGGTCCAAGGTGAATATTAAAAAATCTTTGTTTAAAATATTTTGTATTTCATGCAGAGTTTCGGAAGGAAAAGTCAGCGTTATGGATGTGACGAAATTCCGTTATGGATGTGACGCGTCTGAAATAGACATGGCATATGTTTAGAAAATCAGCAATTTAACCACCATAACCCTTTGAAAAACTCTCTAAATATCAGCTAAAACTATCAAAGTTCTTAAATAATATTTAGGATGGCTATTGTTTTGCTGTTTTGTGGATTTTAGCATACATTTCTGTGGCTTGTGGCAATAATATGGAATTGTACATGATCAAAGTTGATTTTAGCTTGGGTTTTACATTATAAGAAAGAAAGACTGACAGTGACATTAGGTTGGTTACAAATTGGTTCAACTTATTCACATCTGTAAAATACAGGCCTAGGTGATATCTCTGGGAGTGGTTTTGATGTATTACATGTTGCTTTATTTTTGCATGGTGAGGTTGACATTTACATGGAATTGCCCGATCACAGATGCGGCATTCTCCTATTCATATGTTTGTCATGACTGATCTTGGTTGTATTGTCTGTTTACAGTTGCATTTCTGACAGAGACTATATCAGTATTTATAATTTTCCATAGATCATGTATACACCAGTATTTTAAAATGCATGCATATGATTTATATCCCTTTTTATTTGATGATTATTTCCTTTCTGTTTTCATCTAAATCAGAGGCGGGCAAACTACGGCCCGCGGGCCACATCCGGCCCGTTGGCGTTTTTAATCCGGCCTGCGGAAGACAATCATATAAACGCGATTGAGCAGATCTATAAACTATAAGCGTCAGTGTTATCACGTAGACAGGTGTTCTAGAGATCCGTCTTTCCAGTCAGTCGTATTCACGCGAGATTACATTTGCAGAGTGGTGCAGCGCGTGCCATGGAAGTCATTCTGGCGCCCGTGCCACTGATGATCTCGAGAACACAGGATAAAACTTTACAGTGGGTGGTCCTAAAAAAAGAAAAGTGGACAGTGAGTGCAGGGTGTTCAATAAAGAATGGACAACTAAATATTTTTTTTGCTGAAGTCCGATCAAAGGCCGTATGCCTTATTTGCAAAGAAACCGTTGCAGTTTTAAAGGAATATAACATCAAACGGCACTTTTCCTCCAAGCATGCTAATTATGCTAACAACCAGTCAGCGCAAGCACGGACGAATACAGCTCAGCGGTTGCTGAGTGAATGTGAGTATTAACACTTTCTCTTTTTAAAACTATGTTGGAGCTGTAATAAGATGGTAGAAACATGTTTACAGACATAATAATATAAAAAGTATAACTCTTAGTAATTTTGGTTGTCGTGGGTGGCTGCTGTAGTGCTGGTGTTTGTTTTTAAAGTCTAGGTCACAACCAGCCGTACGTGCTCCTACGGCCGGTCTACGTGCAAAAAACGCAAGAAACGCACAGAGGGCGCGTGTGTGACGTGCTGATTTTCGAGCCGTAGACTGGCCGCAGACCGGCTGCAGAGGTTCTTTGTCATGTCAAACAAACTCTTACGGTTTTTTCAGGTTGCAAGACAAACTTGCAGCCAACGCGCGTCTTTCTCCACGAACAAAAAAAATCGCACGCCCAAAAAATCGTACGTCCGGTTGTGACCTAGGCTTAAGTACCATGTGTTTTTGGGTGTCTGCTCCGCCCCTCATTTATGTCCCTGTCTGCTATGAGCAGCTGACCTTGCTTCTGCTTATATCTGTTCCTGGACTTTTGCCTGTGGAGGTTATTCTGATCTATGAGTGGCCTTTTGGAATATGAAAACCTGTTTGGAACCTGTGTTTTTGATTTTTTTTGAGGACTGGAAATATTTCAGTGAGTGACTTTGAACCTGAAAACCAGTTTGGAGTTTTTTGCTTTCTTGAGCTGTTTTGTTTGATTTTGTGGGCTGGATGGATCCAGTGCCAAACCATTGAACTGCAAACATGTTGGCATGGGGTGGTACCCAAACTGTTGAACTGCAAACATGTTGGCATGGGGTGGTACCCAAACTGTTGAACTGCAAACATGTTGGCATGGGGTGGTACCCAAACTGTTGAACTGCAAACATTTTGGAATGGTGTGGTGCCTCTCCTACTAATGGTGGTTGGTTGTACTGGCAGGCTGGAAGTGGATGGTTAAAAAAACACTCAGGTGTAAATCTACGAGTTCAGTGAAATGTACAAAAATGATATGTACTGATATGTAATTTAGTTCAATTTAATGATATGCAATTTAGTTGTATGTATAAAATGATACAAATATACAAATACACTGGCATCCTACTCATCCTGGCAGCTCAAAGATGTAATTTAAGAATTAAGTGTGCTACTTTTCTTACTGTCACGTGTGTGTGTGTGTGTGTGTGTGTGTGTGTGTGTGTGTGTGTGTGTGTGTGTGTTACTTTTCTGGATGGATCCAGTGCCAATCTATTGAACTGCAAGCATTTTTCTGCTCTGCCTTTGTTGACTGAGAACTAAAATAAATGTCAATCTGATCTGCATTTGGGTCTCTGTCAGTGAAGGCCTTACAATAACACTAAAGCTTTTCCGGTTTATGTTCGATATGTATGAATTTGGTGCTGGCCCGGCCCGCCTGGCAAATTTCAAAAGTCAATGTGGCCCCTGAGCCAAAAAGTTTGCCCACCCCTGGTCTAAATACACAACCAACAAATTCAAGGGAATTAGAAATGGATGATTTGGGATTGAAAAAAGAGTGAGATGCACAAATAAGATAATATTTCACATGTTTGTAGTGATTGAATTAATGAAACTGTTTACCAAGTTGCAGACCTGTGCTTCATTTCCATTCAGGGTCCTAAAGATGTACTTTAAAAATAACAAGAATACTTAAAGTGCCATTCCACCATTGGATGTATTCTTTGGCATAAAATACAATATATTTTATGACAACATGACTAGACAGAGAAATCTTTTAGCTTCAAAATGATATATCAAACATAATTTGACAACGACAAGTATATTAATTTTGCGACCAAAGTCACCTACCCTTTTAATTTCCGCGCGGTAGTGAAACGTGATGTCATCGGCAGGTTCCCCTTCTTGTGTACCACGTCACGTGACAGCAATAACTGCAATCAAGCGTTTGCGATAACTGGCACTGTGGAGGTTTTACAGCGCTGTGGAGGAATTTTGGCCCACTCATCTTTGCAGAATTGTTGTAATTCAGCCCCATTAGAGGGTTTTCGAGCACGAACCGCCTTTTTAAGGTCATGCCACAGCATCTCAACCGGAATCCGGTCAGGACTTTGACTCGGCCACTCCTCCAAAGTCTTCATTTTGTTTTTCTTAAGCCATTCAGAAGTGGATTTGCTGGTATGTTTTGGATCATTGTCCTGCTGCAGAACCCAAGTGCGCTTCAGCTTGAGGTCACGAACAGATGGCCGGACATTGTCCTTCAGGACTTTTTGGTAGACAGCAGAATTCATGGTTCCATTTACCACAGCAAGTCTTCCAGGTCCTGAAGCAGCAAAACAGCCCCGGACCGTCACACTACCACCACCATATTTTACTGTTGGTATGATGTTCCTTTTCTGAAATACTGTGTTACTTTTATGCCAGATGTAATGGAACATACACCTTCCAAAAAGTTCAACTTTTGTCTCGTCAGTCCACAGAGTATTTTCCCGAAAGTCTTGGAGATCATCAAGATGTTTTCTGGCAAAACTGAGACAAGTCCTATTTAAGTGATTATTTATTTATTTATTTATTTATTTATTTAGATTGAGAACGGGTGTGGCAGTAATCAGGCCTGGGTGTGGCTAGAGGAAATTGAACTCAGCTTTCCAAAGATGTGATAAACCAGTTAATATATGTTTTAACGGGGGGACGTGTGCAGGGGCGCAATCACTTTTTCACACAGGGTCATGTAGGTTTGGATTTTTTTTTTTTCCCTTAATAATGAAAACCTTGGGCGGCACGGTGGTGTAGTGGTTAGCGCTGTCGCCTCACAGCAAGAAGGTCCGGGGTTCGAGCCCCGTGGCCGGCGAGGGCCTTTCTGTGCGGAGTTTGCATGTTCTCCCCGTGTCCGCGTGGGTTTCCTCCGGGTGCTCCGGTTTCCCCCACAGTCCAAAGACATGCAGGTTAGGTTAACTGGTGACTCTAAATTGACCGTAAGTGTGAATGTGAGTGTGAGTGGTTGTCTGTGTCTATGTGTCAGCCCTGTGATGACCTGGCGACTTGTCCAGGGTGTACCCCGCCTTTCGCCCGTAGTCAGCTGGGATAGGCTCCAGCTCGCCCGCGACCCTGTAGAACAGGATAAAGCGGCTAGAGATAATGAGATGAGATGAATAAAAACCTTCATTTAAAAACTGCATTTTGTGTTATCTTTGTCTAATATTTAAATTTGTTTGATGATCAGGAAGGGGGCAAACACTTTTTCACACCACTGTAATGGCCCTTTTCCACTACCCTTTTTCAGCTCGCTTCAGCTCACTTCAGCCCGACACGGCTCGCGTTTCGACTACCAAAGAACAGCACGACTCAGCTCGTTTCAGCCCTGCTTAGCCCCTAAAACTCGCACGGTTTTGGAGTGGGGCTGAAGCGAGCCAAGCCGTGCCGAGTGAGGCTGGGGGCGTGAGCAGACACACCCCTGTGCACTGATTGGTGAGGAGGAGTGTCCTCACATGCCCACACACGCCCCGCGAGCACGCTGGGATCTGTAAACACCGTAAACCCGGAAGAAGAAGAATTACGAATTACGAGAATTTCTGAAGCCTTATGCGCCTCGCCTCATCTATACGCTCTTGCCAGTATCTGTTGGCGTTGTCGGTGACAACAAGCCACAGCACCAAGACCAGCAACACTAACGACTCCATGTCCGCCATGTTTATTGTTTACTATTCGGGTCGTGAGACTACCGCTTAAAAGATCACTGATGTCACTGTTTGCGCTGCTTAACGACATCACGTGACGTCCACCCACTTTCGCTAACTCCACCCAATGTGTCCACCCACTTCCAGCCAGCACGGTTCAGCGCGGTTGTCGTCGAAATGCAACTCCAACAGCCCCGCTCAGCTCGACTCGGCACGGCACGGCTCAGCCGCGTTTGTAGTGGAAAAGCGGCATAAGTGACCAGGCAATCTGGTTTATAATAAGACCAGGTAGTGATAGGAGATGAATGTTTGTTTTCTAGTATTTTTAGGGCCCTAAACCCCACTCGTGAGTGCCTTTAGCATTTTTAGGAAGTACCTATGGCCAGGATTTTTTAGATGGAAGACTCTCTATGTTTTCCTACCAGATTAGCAACAAGTAAAGTTATATTAACAAAATTTAAAACCTCTGTGTAGCCTAGAAGCTGAGAAAAATGCATTTAAAATCCCTGGTGAGGATTTAGGGGCTGCATTCTAGTCTAATTTAGTAATTTTTCAAAATGGCATGCATAAAAAACCCACCCCTCTGGGTCTAGAAAGCTGAAATTTTGAAAACTAATTTAGATTTGCATATATTTTCATCGGTAACTTCCACCATTAAAATAAAAATATTGCTGCAACCAATTTTCTACGTATATATTGGGTCTTTTTGGCTTGGACTTACCCTTTTGTATTCACGATGGCTGCGTTTCTGGTTTGTCTCCAAAGCTCCAGTTGAGCGTCGAGGTCGAGGTGGTGTTTTCTCGAGGAACCCTGAGCCCAGAGCAGCAGAAGAAGGTCCCGCTCAGTCAAACCAGAGAGCGGGAGCATCAGGTAGATGGTGAGTGAATGAAAGGTTCTTTTGTATGGGGGGGAAAAAAAACCCCACCCACTGGTTATATACTGGTTAAAACCGGTTCGCTGATTTGTTTCTATGATTTTAGCTAAGAATGGGCTGCGGTACAGGTATGAAACCAAGTATCGCACGGCTACGATCATGGAAGAAGACGCTTTAAATCAGCCCACAGCTCAAGGTACTTCCTAAACTGTAGACAATTTAGGGTTGTTTTACAATCAGGGTACGCAAGCTAAAAATCACATTTAACACTTATTATCTTCAATATCAAAAGGCTTGACTAAATAAACTTGGTTGTTTATTGTAGCCCTGTGATCGCTCTATTTACCATGCAAAAAAAAATTGGTGATAACGTTATTTTTGGTGAATGTATGGCAATATGTCATATTTAGCAAAATTACTCGTGTCATTTAGAAAAAGTGCTTTTTTGACCACAGGTAGCTCCAAAAGGGATGCACTTACATCATTCTTTATACCATAAAACAAATATTTGGTTCCATATCATTGGAAACATAGTTAAGTTTTAATGTTGAATGCCAGTAAGTTTTTGATCAAATTAGTATGTAATTGTGTCAAAAAAATGTCCTCTCCGAGACGGCTGATTTTTCAATATAAAGTAACATATCTAAAATGATTATTTTCATCCTAAAATGTGGTCAAGATATTGGGACATAAATATTAGAGACAACTAACACAAAGCTTACAGCCTTATATTTAAAAGCACTATGGAAGTAGTGGATTCTGAATTGTCCAAAAAAATTGTCCTCTCTGAGAATCACTTCATTTGTTTCTCCCAGCCCTGCTTACTTGATCTTGTTATAATACAAACTACAACCCCGATTCCAAAAAAGTTGGGACAAAGTACAAATTGTAAATAAAAACGGAATGCAATGATGTGGAAGTTTCAAAATTCCATATTTTATTCAGAATAGAACATAGATGACATATCAAATGTTTAAACTGAGAAAATGTATCATTTAAAGAGAAAAATTAGGTGATTTTAAATTTCATGACAACAGCACATCTCAAAGTTGGGACAAGGCCATGTTTCCCACTGTGAGACATCCCCTTTTCTCTTTACAACAGTCTGTAAACGTCTGGGGACTGAGGAGACAAGTTGCTCAAGTTTAGGGATAGGAATGTTAACCCATTCTTGTCTAATGTAGGATTCTAGTTGCTCAACTGTCTTAGGTCTTTTTTGTCATATCTTCCGTTTTATGATGCGCCAAATGTTTTCTATGGGTGAAAGATCTGGACTGCAGGCTGGCCAGTTCAGTACCCGGACCCTTCTTCTACGCAGCCATGATGCTGTAATTGATGCAGTATGTGGTTTGGCATTGTCATGTTGGAAAATGCAAGGTCTTCCCTGAAAGAGACGTCGTCTGGATGGGAGCATATGTTGCTCTAGAACCTGGATATACCTTTCAGCATTGATGGTGTCTTTCCAGATGTGTAAGCTGCCCATGCCACACGCACTAATGCAACCCCATACTATCAGAGATGCAGGCTTCTGAACTGAGTGCTGATAACAACTTGGGTCGTCCTTCTCCTCTTTAGTCCGAATGACACGGCGTCCCTGATTTCCATAAAGAACTTCAAATTTTGATTCGTCTGACCACAGAACAGTTTTCCACTTTGCCGCAGTCCATTTTAAATGAGCCTTGGCCCAGAGAAGACGTCTGCGCTTCTGGATCATGTTTAGATACGGCTTCTTCTTTGAACTATAGAGTTTTAGCTGGCAATGGCGGATGGCACGGTGAATTGTGTTCACAGATAATGTTCTCTGGAAATATTCCTGAGCCCATTTTGTGATTTCCAATACAGAAGCATGCCTGTATGTGATGCAGTGCCGTCTAAGGGCCCAAAGATCACGGGCACCCAGTATGGTTTTCCGGCCTTGACCCTTACGCACAGAGATTCTTCCAGATTCTCTGAATCTTTTGATGATATTATGCACTGTAGATGATGATATATTCAAACTCTTTGTAATTTTACACTGTCGAACTCCTTTCTGATATTGCTCCACTATTTGTCGGTGCAGAATTAGGGGGATTGGTGATCCTCTTCCCATCTTTACTTCTGAGAGCCGCTGCCACTCCAAGATGCTCTTTTTATACCCAGTCATGTTAATGACCTATTGCCAATTGACCTAATGAGTTGCAATTTGGTCCTCCAGCTGTTCCTTTTTTGTACCTTTAACTTTTCCAGCCTCTTATTGCCCCTGTCCCAACTTTTTTGAGATGTGTTGCTGTCATGAAATTTCAAATGAGCCAATATTTGGCATGAAATTTCAAAATGTCTCACTTTCAACATTTGATATGTTGCCTGTGTTCTATTGTGAATAGAATATCAGTTTTTGAGATTTGTATATTATTGCATTCCGTTTTTATTTACAATTTGTACTTTGTACCAACTTTTTTGGAATCGGGGTTGTATTACACATGCCTATCTGTTCTTTAACTTGTCCTTCACTTAAAAACTGGTACAAGAACCAGTTTGAATCAGTTAGAATTTTGGACCCCTGTGACACAAACTTTGTACCCTGATTGTAAAACAACCCTTAAGAAATATAATCAGCTCATGAGTCGTGTTGGTGTAAAAAGCCAAGATTTACTGTTTGTTTTTACACAGAGGCAGATCGTGCTCTGCACATGCTCAGTGAGAGTGCGTGTGGCTCTGTCGTGGTGTACGTCGTCCCCGAGTCCTCCACCTTGCTGCCAGCTGTAAGATTCGTACACACACTTGCGGTGTCAGTCTGAAAATGCCACACTGACACTTTGGGATAAACAGCATCACTAATTCATTCTTTAACTTATTATTAGAACTGCATTTAGTTTAGTTTGGGTTTGCATATTTACACAATACAAAGAAAGAGGAAAAAAAGAAGAAGAATATGAATTACGAACAAATGAAATGTGAACGATGAAAGGAACAAGACTTGCGTCCCGATGGCTTTCTAACCCCGAAATGCTAAAACGTGTTAATACAAATATTACACTATAATGATAATAAACAATAAAACATTGTGCTGATATGAATTAATGTATGTGTTGATGAATAAATACAAGATGTATAAAAAAAAAGACGGACACAGAAACCGTACAGTAACACTGGATGGAAAAAAAAAAAGTCAAATGGGTATAGAAATGTCAAAGGAAGGTTATCTGTTCAATACCATTCTACAGATTAAGATTCTCTAGATTTAAATCCAGGCTCTTATTGGAGAACATATGTTTTATGTTCATTCAGTTTTATATTGACGGAGGGGAAAAAAGTCCAGAGTCCTTTCCCTTTTAGTATTAGCTAAGATTATTCACAAACAGTAAAGAAATATTTACGTTGCTACATCTTTCTGTGACGTTATTATAAAAATGACTGATTTGAAAGTGTTTTTTAGATGTATGGTAATGTTTCAACATTTTAAAAAAATAAAATACTATGAACAGTAAGCAGGAAGCCATAATGGGCGGCAGAGTGGTGTAGTGGTTAGCACTGTCGCCTCACAGCGAGAAGGTTCTGGGTTTGAGCCCAGTGGCCGACGGGGCCTTTCTGTATGGAGTTTGCATGTTCTCCAGGTGCTCCGGTTTCCCCCCCAGTTCAAAGACGTGGTTAGGTTAACATGGGGCAGCCTTGGGCTGAAGTGCCCTTGAGCAAGGCACCCTAACCCACAACTGCTCCCCAGGTGCTGTAGCTTAAGCCTAGGTCACAACCGGACGTACGATTTTTTGGCCGTAAGATTTTTGGCGTTTCCCAAATCGCTGCGTTTTGGGTTTTTTTTGTTCGTGGAGAAAGACGCATGTTGGCCGTAAGTTTGTCTTGCAACCTGAAAAAAACGTAAGCGCCCGTAGAGTTTGTTTGGCATGACAAAGAACCTCTGTGGCCAGTCTACAGCTCGAAAATCAGCACGTCACATGCGCGCCCTCCATGCGTTTTTTGCACGTAGACCGGCCGTAGGAGCACGTTCGGCCGGTTGTGACCGAGGCTATAGCTGCCCACTGCTCTGGGTATGTACGGTATGTGTGTGCTCACTTGTACGGTATGTGCATGTGTGTGTTCACTGCTTCAGATGGGTTAAATGCAGAAGTTAAATTTCACTGTGTGCTTAAGTCTGTGCTTAAGTGGACGTGAGACAGATAAAGGGTTCTCGGCTTGACAAATAATAAATGAAACAAAATCAGTATTTGGTGTGAGACGACCCTTTGCTTAAAAAAAAAATTTACAACACTCGGGTCCAGTGAGTGCAGTTTGATAAGGAAATGATCTGTAGGTTTTACTGAGCATCTTACAGAACCAGCCACAGTTCTTCTGGACACTTTGACTGTCAGACTCGCTTCTTCATTTTGCACCAAAACCCAGCAGCCTTCATTATGTGTTTTTTTTTTTTTTTTTTTCTGAAAAGTGTTTCCTTATGGAATATGCTGCTCAGACATATTATAATTTTTTTTTCTCCTGTAACATTTAATTTTGTGCTGGGGGGGGAATGAATATTTGGAACTCTAGAATGTTTTTGTCATGTTTTGACTTGATAATGTCAAAGTCCGTCCATCCATTAATTATCTCTAGCCGCTTTATCCTGTCCTACAGGGTCGCAGGCAAGCTGGAGCCTATCCCAGCTGACTACGGGCGAAAGGCGGGGTACACCCTGGACAAGTCGCCAGGTCATCACAGGGCTGACACATAGACACAGACAACCATTCACACTCACATTCACACCTACGCTCAATTTAGAGTCACCAGTTAACCTAACCTGCATGTCTTTGGACTGTGGGGGAAACCGGGGAAACCGGAGGAAACCCACGCGGACACGGGGAGAACATGCAAACTCCACACAGAAAGGCCCTCGCTGGCCACGGGGCTCGAACCCGGACCTTCTTGCTGTGAGGCAACAGCGCTAACCACTACACCACCGTGCCGCCCAATGTCAAAGTCATAAAATAGAAATCTTATAAAGTTTGTATGGGGAGGGGGGAAAGGAAGGGGGGTTGAGACTTTTGCACAGTATTGTATATTCTTACATTTTTACTGCCATGGCTTCTTTTCTTATCTTGATAATATCTTCTCTGTCTCCTCCTCTCAGGAAACTATTTTTTCCTTTTGACCTTGCTAATGACTTAAGGGTAAAAAAAAAAAACAGCTCTGAGTGTGGTTTTTGAGTTTTGAAGTCCTACATTATATTGATTGATTGATTGATTGATTGATATATTATGCTCGGCTCATGGATACTGAACTCGAACCCTCTGATGTAAATCATGAGCTACGGTTTGTTATTGATATTAAGAATGATAACCGTCGGTTCTGTGTCTGTACAAAGGATGTGAAAGTATACGTGGGTCAGTGGCGCACTGCCCTGCTACGTGCCGCTCCGCTTCCTCTTGCCGGGAGTCTGAAGGAGGTGCTTTCCGCTCTGGAGCCTCAGGTCAACCAGGTGATCGACACCATGTCCTTCAGCCACCAGGAAATCATGGGCGCTCTGAGCGACCGCATCCGCATCAGCCAGGTCAGCAAGGAGAGCCTGGTCGACAGCATGAGGGCCATCAAGTCCAGTCCAGGTCTGATATTAGCTCTTTAGCTGAAGGAATAAAAGACTTGGGGATGTGCTGATCTAGGAAAATAATCAGTGGCAGTGTGGTGTGATGAATTTACAACCCTAAAGCTGAAGAAAATTATACCAGATTACTGTATATAGTTTCCATAGTAACAACTTGCACAGGAACTCGTGGTGGATCTACATACAGTGGTGCTTGAAAGTTTGTGAACCCTTTAAAATTTTCTATATTTCTGCATAAATATGACCTAAAACATGATCAGATTTTCACACAAGTCCTAAAAGTAGATAAAGAGAACCCAGTTAAACAAATGAGAGAAAAATATTATACTTGGTCATTTATTTATTGAGGAAAATGATCCGATATTACATATCTGTGAGTGGCAAAAGTATGTGAACCTTTGCTTTCAGTATCTGGTATGATCCCCTTGTGCAGCAATAACTGCAACTAAACATTTCTGGTAACTGTTGATCAGTCCTGCACACCGGCTTGGAGGAATTTTAGCCCGTTCCTCCGTACAGAAAAGCTTCAACTCTGGGATGTTGGTGGGTTTCCTCACATGAACTGCTCGCTTCAGGTCCTTCCACAACATTTCCATTGGATTAAGGTCAGGACTTTGACTTGGCCATTCCAAAACATTAACTTTATTCTTCTTTAACCATTCTTTGGTAGAACGACTTGTGTGCTTAGGGTCGTTGTCTTGGTGCATGACCCACCTTCTCTTGAGATTCAGTTCATGGACAGATGTCCTGACATTTTCCTTTTGAATTCGCTGGTGTAATTCAGAATTCATTGTTCCATCAATGATGGCAAGCCGTCCTGGCCCAGATGCAGCAAAACAGGCCCAAACCATGATACTACCACCACCATGTTTCCCAGATGGGATAAGGTTCTTATGCTGGAATGCAGTGTTTTCCTTTCTCCAAAAGTAACGCTTCTAATTGAAACCAGAAAGTTCTATTTTGGTCTTATCCATCCACAAAACATTTTTCCAATAGCCTTCTGGCTTGTCCACGTGATCTTTAGCAAACTGCAGACGAGCAGCAATGTTCTTTTTGGAGTGCAGCAGCTTTCTCCTTGCAACCCTGCCATGCACACCATTGTTGTTCAGTGTTCTCCTGATGGTGGACTCATGAACATTAACATTCGCCAATGTGAGAGAGGCCTTCAGTTGCTTAGAAGTTACCCTGGGGTCCTTTATGACCTCATCGACTATTACACGCCTTGCTCTTGGAGTGATCTTTGTTGGTCGACCACTCCTGGGGAGGGTAACAATGGTCTTGAATTTCCTCCATTTGTACACAATCTATCTGACTGTGTATTGGTGGAGTCCAAACTCTTTAGAGCTGGTTTTGTAACCTTTTCCAGCCTGATGAGCATCAACAATGCTTTTTCTGAGGTCCTCAGAAATCTCCTTTGTTCGTGCCATGATACACTTCCACAAACATGTGTTGTGAAGATCAGACTTTGATAGATCCCTGTTCTTTAAATAAAACAGGGTGCCCACTCACACCTGATTGTCATCCCATTGATTGAAAACACCTGACTCTAATTTCACCTTCAAATTAACTGCTAATCCTAGAGGTTCACATACTTTTGCCACTCACAGATATGTAATATTGGATCATTTTCCTCAATAAATAAATGACCAAGTATAATATTTTTGTCTCATGTGTTTAACTGGGTTCTCTTTATCTACTTTTAGGACTTGTGTGAAAATCTGATGATGTTTTAGGTCATATTTATGCAGAAATATAGAAAATTCTAAAGGGTTCACAAACTTTCAAGCACCACTGTATAATTTAAGTAATGTGATCTGGTGAAGCTTTCTGTAAGGCCAAACAAAATATGTGTTTCCGGTTACCCGACCAACCCTGTAAAAACACTGTGACCCTTCAACTGTTTATGACTTTCAACTTGTTTATTTATAAACAAACTATTTCTCGCGCCCGACCCTACCTGGCGAGTCAAACGAGAACTGCTAGGGCGTGTCATATAAACCACTCGGTATTTGCCGAAAGACACGAGGCCCGTCAGGAGTAAATTGACAACCAACACGCACCTCCCTCTACCCCAGCCCTTTCAAACCAGCACGGGCACGGCCTGGTAGGACGGTGCCTCGGCCAGTCATTCGCCACCGTGCAAGCGCTGCTCAGCGACTTAAGTTTTGATTTGATCCATGGCTCCAGCCCACCTTTAAACGTTTATAACTCGGACACCGAAGGTCGCAGCAAAGC